>NC_092140.1:64163313-64466343 GCF_043159975.1 Macaca nemestrina
TGCCATGTTACATGCTGGTTCCCCTTTGCCTTCTTCCATGATTGTAAGTCTCCTGAGACCCTCACAAGAAGCAGATGTTGGCACCACATTTCCTGTACAGACTGAAGAACCATAAGCCAAAATAAACCTTATTTTCTTATAAATTACCCAGCCTCAGGTATTTCTATATAGCAATGCAAGAATGGACTCATGCAGTACCAGAAACATGTTCCCCACTGGTTTTCAAGAGCACCTGGTGTACCTAGTATTAATTTATTAAAGAATTTATGTAGCTTGCAGCCATTTCATACTTTGCATTATGTGAGAGATAGAGAGCACTTAGAAGGAAATTAGAATTCATATAATAAAAACCCATTCCAGCGTAGTTAACTTGTTCATAGAATTGTTGAGATAAATTTACCTGATGTCTGATCAGCTATAGCTAGGAGGGCTATCAGAAAAGTCTTTTTTTGAATTATGAAATATTTCTAATCATTAAAATTTGATGCCAGTGTAGAGCAAATATTTTTCTCTCTAGGTTTCTCAAAATTTATATTGATTCTTCCACTATTAAAATCTATATTAAATTTCAGCATATACTGGCATCAAATCTTTCTTCTTTCTCCATGGATGTAGGAGAAAAAGAAAAAATAATAATTTTACAAGTGGAGAGTACAGCTAAGAAAAAATACTAAGAGTCCAAACTTTGTTCATGGAAGATTTTTAGTATTTATGCAGAATAATATAGTATGTATCAGGTTGAACTTAAGACTCAGGTTATTTTATTTTCAAATACTAATCTTTGCCATTTTTGGCTGTGACATTGAAAATCACTTAAACTCTTGCTTCCACGGTCACTTTATTTTAAAAGAACATTAATATCTACCTCAGAAGACAAATGATATATTAATGTATATATAACTTATTTCTAATTGTAACTTAAAATCAAAATATCTCAAAATAAATTATATGTGATATAAACATATATATGCATTACTGGTAGAAATTTGTATATTCTATATAGTTTTCATCTGAGGATGGGTTTCAGTGCCAAAATTACTCTATGGTAATCTGTGATCATTATCGCTACAGGTCAGAAGTGATTATTCATCCCAAATTGATGAAGGTTCAGGTTGCAAATTAAAAGTGAGAAAAAAACATGTATTGTGATGAACTAGAAAGTGAAAACCACTTAATAAATGCACTCAATTTATGTATTTATTATTCTGGGAGTATTTAATATCTTTAGGTATGTAAAAGAACAGGAAAATTAATGTCTGCACAAACATTGATCTATATACATCAAAACGTTTTAAATATTGAGGAACTGCTAAATCCTTCAGTCCTGGACTCAGTAGTTCCATAAGCCTATACTGATGCATAGGAATCTTAAATTTAAAAAAAACAAAAAACAAAAAACTACCTCTTTGAGATGCTTATTAAAGTCTTGCAATTTAGATTACTTTAAGAAAGTTCGTATGTGATCATTTATTCAAAAATTTGATTAAATACTATGTGTCTTATTTCATTTGGCACTGTGGATATCTAGATTAAAAAAAAACAGGTCTTACCTTTGAAAATGTCAGTCTTGTATCAAAAATATTTAAAAAAGGAAAAGGACAATGCTATGATATTTAAATAAAATGATTAAAATTTTACAGTGTGCTTACGAGGTGATAGGCAATTCAAATATCTTACAAAATCTTATTCAATTATTTCTCAAAATATATTTAGGGTATAGGTACTCATAGTGTTTTTATTTTAAGATATAAACTTAAATACACACTTTAGATAACTTGCCCAAGATAACACAGAAAAAAACATAATAAAATGAAAATTTAAATTCCAGATAAGCAGTTCACAGCTCCAGAGCACAAACTCTTCATTAACACTATGCATGGAATGATACAGGTAAGTAAGTGTCAGATACCTGTAATCTCATATGAAAGAATACATACTTCAGACACTGGGCATCAGGGATCTTTTTTGGAGACTATAATGCAGCACTGTGGTTGAAATAACAAGTAAGTAAAAAAGAGGAAGTCATTACAGTCCAAGGGACAGTGTGGCCCAAGTCATTGAGTCTTAAAATAACTTAGAATGTCAGAAATATGTATGTGTTTAATACTACAAGCTTAGAATGCAAGAATAGCAATATGTTATTAATACAACAAACCAAGAACAAATAAACTATGGATTCTGGAAATAAAAGTTCTCAACTGCACCCAATCGACTCTGTGCTGTGTCAGTTATTTATTTGTTTTTAGGATTTGTTTAACTAATATTTATAATTAAATTATATATCAATGCTGGTGAGTATGCTAATAGATATAACCAATTTGCAAGTTTTCTTAATTGAATATAATACAAAATTATGCTTGGGAAATTTAGTTTTATGCAATAGTCATGATTCACAACCTAGTACCTAAAGTATTTAACCCCCCAAAATAAAACATCTTTGAAAATAAAATGACAAATTGAGGATTTCAGGAATTCATAAATTTGTGCATGAATGTTGGTGTGACTATTTGAATAAGTAATTAAGAATAAAGTATTATAAAGATCATTTTCCTTAATTTGTGTTAACACCATATATTTTTATATATTTATTTTATAAATTTATATTAAGAAAATGGAATAAAACAAATTTATAAAATTCAACAAACCCTCCTCAGGTAAAATGTGTGTCAGTTTAATTCCATTTAAAATGCAATTTGAAACTGTGCCAACCTTACTTAGTGAAAAAATTGGCATGAAGTTATAAAAGGGTTTGTATATTGAAAACTGTTCTTAAAATGACATTGCATCTACAAGTGCACATTCTTGGTTTTTGTTTGTTTGTTTGTTTTTTGTTTTTTTTAATTTAGATGGAGTTTCACTCTGTTTCTGTTGCCCAGGCTGGAGTGTATTCGCTCCATCTCAGCTCACTACAGCTTCCACCTCCCGTGTTCAAGTGATTCTCTCACCTCAGTCTCCCAAGTAGCTGGGATCGCAGGCACCCACCACCACGCCTGGCTAATTTTTCTATTTTTGGTAGAGACAGGGTTTCGCCATGTTACCCAGTCTGGCCTTGACCTCCTGACCTCAGATGATCTGCCCACCTTGGCCTCCCAACGTGCTGTGATTACAAATGTGAGGCATCATGCTTGGCCTACAAGTGCACATTCTCTACGTAGTTACCTCCTGACTTTGCTTTTGTGTATATAAAATAAACATTTAAAAATATAGCTATTCTATTCTGGTTAAAATTAAAATTAGGGCCTATACAAAATATCAGGTGTGTAGTCAATAGATCAAAATCTTTAAACTTTGTGCTGCAAAAGTATCACTTCGATTTTTATAAATTATTTCTCTATAATTTTAAAATGTTGCAATGTCATCAATTGATTATAAATGGGCAACTGTTAACATAGGTTGAATTAACTATGAGGTTTGAAGAGGCTAATATTTTACTATAGCTTATTCAATATACATAAACACAGGCATGCAAGCTCATAGAACTTAAGTTCAGTAGTACTGTTTTTATTTATGTTTTGTTTGTTCTTCTCATTATTTGAATTGTTGCCATAACTTTCCTAGGTAAATCAATGTTTTTTAAAACTAAAGCATCGATTGCCTAATTTCAATGCTTTTTTTTTTACCTGTCATCACACAGAGTTCTTGATTTTTAAAGTCTTTTATGCCACATCTTTTTTTCTCCACGCTTTCTTTCTGTAAAGTCATTTTTCTTATGCTTAACTGATGGCGTACTGCCCAATAGGATTCTTTTCACATTGATACGTAACTGAAAGTGTGCATTCCCACATATGCATAAGGATAACTAAAATATTGTATGTTTTCTGACATATCTGGGATGGCTTCCTTGAAGAAAAAAATGTATATAATTTATGAATTTGGAATAACACATATTTTAAGAGTTATTTTCAGTTATTTATTTTTAAACTCAATGAGAGCTTTATATGAAACACAGTGTGAGATTAATATTATTGAAACAGCAATGAGGAAGGAAGGGGATTAATACAATCAGGTGACTTAACCCCAAATCCAGAAAAAAGTGACAAAAGGTAGAGTCATGGAACTCCAGGAACAAGAAACTATACGTAAAGAGTCAGGAATATGAGTATATCAATATGTAATATACTCTCTCACTTCTCATGAGTATATACATAATATTTATTAATTGAAACAAAACTTATAGTACTATCTGATAATCAAGACAATTATATTTAAATATGAGGAAGATAAAAACTAAATGGAACTGAGTTTCTCGCACATTGTATTCAGAGTGGTAAAATGCATGGGTATATTGTAATACCCAGAGCCACCACTATCAAAACTGTACAAAGAGAGACACAATGGTCCTTTGGTGTTTATGAGAGATTGATTGCAGACCCTCCTTTGAATATCAGAATCCAGGGATCCTCAAGTCCTTAATATAAAATGACATAGTGTTTGCATATAACCTACACATATCCTCCTGTATACTTTAAATCATCTCTAGATTACTTATCATACCTAATAAAGTGAAAATGTCATGTAAATAGTTGTTACACTATATTGTTTAGAGAATAATGACAAAAGAAAAATGTCTATAGGTGTTCAGTACCAGTGCAATTTAAAAAAAAATATTTTCCATTAATGTTTGGTTGAATCCAGGAATGTGCAACCCACACATACAAGGGCTGACTGTACTCAAAAACACCATAAATAAATGAAGGTAGAATCATGAACAAAAGATAAGTTCAAGTGACCTCAAGTAATATTGATATATTTACATCTAAATGTGCCACTTTTTTATTATATATTGAGATCCAGAGTAAACAAATATATAATAAGAAAGTGGCACATTTAGGTGCTAATATATCAACAGTCACCTTAAAGGTAAGTGGTCTAAATACACTTAACAAGAGACAGAGATTAGCAAAATGATTATTAAAGAATGACCAAACTACATGTTGCTTACAAGATTTTTACTTCAAATTCAATGGCAAAAGTACCATACAAGTGAAATAATGGAAAAATGTACAGCATGCAAATATTATATATAAAAAGCAACAGTGGCTAAACTGATATTTCATATGAAGTAAACTTCAAAACAACAAAAAACAGTATGCACCAAGAGAGACATTACATAGGGATAAAAGGGTTAATGCATTAACATTAATGCATTAACAAATGAGGTAAATTGTTAGGCAAAACAATCCCAAACGTGTAACTATGAATAAAACAGATCCACAGAATACATAAAGCAAAAGCTCATAGAACTGATAGGAGAAACAGAGGAATTCACAATTACAGCTGGAGGACTTCAATGACCCCCTGTCAGCAATTAAAAGAACTATTAGACGGAAATTCTACAGGTATAGAAGGTTAAATCACGTAATCTACCAACAGGATCTAATTGACCTATATAAAATAACCCATCCAATAACAGCAGATTTGTTTGTAAGAGTCCATGTATTATGGGTTGAAATGTAACACTCCCCTCTACCTCACCAAAAAAAAAAAAAAGGATTGAAATCTTTTTCCCCAGTACCTCTGAACCTTCAAATGTCACTTTGTTTGAAAATAGGACCATTGTGTAGATAAAAGTAGCACAAATGAAGCCATAATGGAATAGGCTTGGTCCCTAATCCAATATGAGTGATATCTTTATGAGAGGAGAAGTGACATAGAAAGGAACACAGGGAGAATGCCATACGAAGACAGAGGATAAGAGTGATAACATCCACAAACCAAGAAAGGCCCAAGATTGCTGACCAATCATCAGAAGCTAGGAAGAGCCAAGAAAAGATTCTCTTGGAGATTTCGGGGGGAGCAGTGTACTGCTAATTCTAATTTTAGACTTACTAGCGTTCAGCACTTTCAGATGATACATTTCTGATGCTTTAAGACACTCAGTTTTGTGGTAATTGTAAAATAATTATTGTTAGGAAATGAATGCACCTTGAAATATTAAACAATATTAAGTATACCTTAGGACTTAAAATAAACATTATAGAGAAATTTAAAAGAATTGAAATTATACAGTGTGTTCACTGATAATAATGGAACTAAATTATAAATTGATACTAGAAAAACAACAGGAAATTTTTAACCTCATAGGAGTTTTAGAAACACACTTTTAAATAATTTATGAGTCATAGGAAAAGTCTTCATTACAAGAAAATATCAGAATGAAAGTCAAAGCAAGACTTATAAAATATGTGAGATTTACCTAAAGGAGTGTTAAGAGGGAACTTTATAGCACCAAAGACTTACATTAGAAATGTGATATTTGGGAGACTGAGGCAGGAGTATCCCTTGAACACTGCAGTTTGAGGTTACAGTGAGCTATGATCATGCCACTATACCCCAGACAAAAATTTCAGAATGAGACCTTATCACACACACAAAAAGTGGTTAATTCTCCAATTAATACCTACAGTAACTTAAGTTCTTACTTCAAAAAATTACAAAAAGAAAGTTGTAATAAACCCAAGTAAGCAGAAGAGAACAATAAAGATAAGAGTGTGAAAGAAAAATAAACCTTGGGGCCCCAAAATCAGGAAGCTAAAGGGAAAAGTCAAACTGGGAACCGCTTAGGACAAACCTGTTTCCAATTCTATTTAAAGTCACCCCTCTGCTCACTGAGATAAATGCATATCTGATTACCTCCTTTGGAAAGGCTAGTCAGAAACTCAAAAGAATGTAACCTTTGTCTCTTATCTACCTATGACCTGGAAGCCCCCTCCCTGCTTTGAGGCTTTGAGTTGTCTTGTCTTTGCTTCTAGTTGTCCTGCTTTTCCAGACAGAACCAATGTTCATCTTACATATATCTGCTGATGTCCTATGTCTCCCTAAGATGTATACAACCAAACTGTGCTCTGACCACCCTGGATACATGTTGTCAGGACTTCCTGGGGATGTGTCACGGGCATGCGTCCTCAACCTTGGCAAAATAAACTTTCTAAATTAACTAAGATATGTCTCAAATGTTTGGGATTCACAAGAGCAAAATTCAAAGAAATTGAAAATATAAAACAATCAAGAAAAGTAAATAAGCAAAAGCCATGTACAAAACAAATCAATAAAACTGATAAACTTCCAACAAGAATAACAAACATAAAGTGAGTAAACACAAATGTCTTCATTAGGAATAAAACAACCATATTACTACAGGTTCTACAGCTATTAAAAGAAAAATAAGTGGATATCTGAATAATTTTACACTCACAAATTTGATAATTAAATTGTACCAATTTCTTGAAAACTATAAGCAACAAAATTCAACGACAATGAAATACATAATATGACTAGAGTTGTAACCATTTAAAAATGTATTTGTAGCCTGGTGTGCTGGCACACGCCTGTGGTCCCAACTACTCAGGAGGCTGAGGCAGAAGGATTCCTTGAGCCTAGGGGTTCAAGACCAGCCTGTGCAACATAGCTAGACTCCACCTTAAAATTAAACAGAATTTGTTATTTAAAAGATCTCAAAAAGAGAGATCTACAGGCTGAATAAGTTCACAGGACAATTCTAACACATATTTAAAAGAAAATTGACAGCAATTTTACACAATTTTTTCAAAAAATATTACACTGTAAACCAAAAATAAACTTCTAAGCCCCCAACCAACTGAATGGACCTTCCTCTGGGCCAAAGGTGTTACAAAGTTAACCTGAAACAACAGTTCAGGCCATGATAGGAACGGGTGGTTGTACATGCCTCATTATATCCTACTCCCTCTGGAATTCTGACCAGCACAACTGACCAGCATTAACACTAAAACAGAGACCTTAAGACTGGCAGAGAATAGTAGTATTCTACTAGTATTCCAGATGATAAAATGGGTTGATGTTTGAAAGAAGTGTTCACACAGTGGAAGAAAGGAAACTGTGGAATTGCAAGCATGGAGTGTGTGTGTATCTGTATGCATATGTGTGGGTGTACACACATATATTTGTACAATTATATCTGTACACATATCTATTAAAATTTATGTATAGTATATACATATATATTTCTTAGCACTTTCTAAGAAAGGAAATTTGATGCTAGGATGGGGGACATACAGGAAGACTTTGGAATATCATTTTATGCCAGAAATTAAGGGAGTTAAAAAAAATGTTGGGAAATGTGTGTGAACCAGCTGGAAGATGCTTCCACTATTCAAACCTGAGGAACATTTAACATCATAATGATGTGGACCGTAATAAGCTATAAATGTTTCAAAAATAAGAATTCATGTGGACATGTTAAGATAGATACATAGATAGATAGACAGATAGATAGATAGATAGATAGATAGATAGATAGATAGATAGATATAGATAGACTACAATTTTTTTTTTTAATGAGGCTATAGAATGCTGGTTGCTGACTACTGAATGTGATAGCAATGCTATAATTGGAAGATAATTATTTTGTAAGCATTACTGTAAAGACTGGCATAGACAAGAATCATCAGTAATTGCTAAATCCATGGGAGGGATGTTAAGGATAATTGGATAATATTAAAGTATCACCTCAAACCCTGCTTTTACTACCCAGTGTACACCTGGGATAACACCTAGACCATGTGATCTAAATAAACATCACTAATGAGGGTAATATGGATATTGTGTGCCTTCCTTCAATTTTTTCACTTCTTTCAATTCTCCAAACTTCAGGGATCATGATATATCAGCACAAAAGATTATTTGACAATATTGCATTCTTTTAATGGGATTCAATGCATTTAGAATCATGTTTAAATTCCTTAATAAAGCATACAAGATATTTCAGCATCTAGAATATTTCTGAATTGCTTCAGATCTATTTTCTACCTTGGTGTATATGCAATAAACATTGAGTGTCTTTTTGTTTCTAGAATCTGTCATGTTTTTCTCTTCTGCATTTTCTCATATGGATTTCTCATATATTGTTTTTCTCACATTGTGTCTTAGTTCATTTGGGCTTCTACAACAAAATGCCATATACCGGGTAGCTTATAAAAAGCAAAAGGTTTATTTCTTAGAATTCTGGAGGCTGGGAAATCCAAGATCATGTTGCCAGCAGATTCAGTGGCTGATGAGAGCCTGGTTTTTGGTTTTTAGATGGTGTTTTCTAGCTGTCTCCTCTCATGGTAGAAGGGGCAAGGCAGCTATCTGAGGACTTTTTAATAAGAGCACTAATCCCATTTATGAAGACTTCACCTTCAGAGTCTAATCACCTCCCAAATGTCCTATCTTCTAAAATCATCACATTGGCATTCAAGATATGAGTTTTAGGGAGACGTAACATTCAGACCTTAGCCTGTAGAATATTCTCAAGTAGTATTCTTCTGTCAAAAACATATTTCCCATACATTTTTAGGGCTTGTCATTTGTCTAAAATTACTTTTTTATTCTATTCCTTTTTTTTTAATAACTTCTCTGCAATGAAAATCTACATACTTTCCCCAAATACATTTATAAAATTTTATTTCTAAGTTGACAGATAAAATTGGATTTATCACATACAATATGATGTTTTGAGGTACATAGAAGTTGTAGAATGGCTAAATCTACCTAATTAACATGCATTACCTCACATAATTATCACCCCTCTTTACCCTATCAGTGAGGGATATGTAAGTTTGAACACAGAACACCCAAACTGGAAAAAAAGTGAAATGGACAGAATTTGTCATATATACTGACAGCCCAGAGACAGAGGACACCGCACACCAGGTGGAGCCACATAGAGATTGCATTTGAGAACAGAGCAAACCAGAGGAGACATATAGGGCAGACATTGTGGAATTAAGTGATTGAATTTTCCTTGGTCTTGTGGGAGAATGTGATTGGTTTGTTTGAGTAGTTCTGCATCCTGGCAGGAAACAGAAATACAATACTCAGTACTAAGTAGGAACCTTATCTGGTCTGTTTGAAAAAGAGTGTGGTTTGGCCATGGGACCTTATCTGCAGAGGCCAAGTGGGGAGAAAAACCTGCAGTTACAACATTCAAGGTCCTACCAGTTCTACCATGTGAAGTCAGTCCCAAACATTACCCATTTGTATTAGTCCATTTTCTTGCTGCTGATAAAGACATACCCAAGGCTGGGAAGAAAAGGAGATATAATGGACTTACAGTTCCACATGGCTGGGGAGGCCTCGCAATCATGGTGGAAGGCAAAGAAGAGCACATCAAGTCTTACATGGATGGCGGCAGGTAAAAAGAGCTTGTGCAGGAAAATTCTCCTTTTTAAAACCACTGGATCTCGTGAGACTTATTTACTATCAGCAGAACAGCACAGGAAAGACTTGACCCCATAATTCAAGTACCTCCTACTGGGACCCTCTCATAACATGTGGAAATTCAAGATGAGATTTGGGTGAGGACACAGACAAACTGTATTACTATTCAATAAATATTTGTAAATTTTTATTCTCCTTTCTCTTCAAATCACACTACTGCTTTGGAAATGCTATTCCTAGTGAACTAAGCTATCCCCTGGACTTCTAAAGCACTCTGTGATCCCCCATCCCATGCTTCATAAAAATAGCATTTTGGACTTTTCATTATAGAAAATACATAAAGTCAAAATCTATGCTGAATTTATTAGTACTTTCAAATTAAATATTATATTTACCACAATATTGTCCAAGACATACTGATGAGTCATTTAACACAGACAACCTATAATGTTTGAGATAAATTTAATAAGTAATAGCACTATCGGTACCTAGAGTTTCAATTACTTTAGCTTCCTGAGGACATTATTTTTTCTAAATCTCTAAAAACGTTAACCTTTAATAAATATGTCAAAGCACACAACCACCATTCATCCAACCAACCAACCACAATAACAAAAGAGGCAAATTTGCTTATAGTTTAAGAAACAAAATACCTGGGAATGAATAAAATCCATTATCCATCTAGAGAATTGGTAGATACTGATCCAGAATAATGTTTTAGCATATACATTAAAAAGATATACAAAAAATCCTGATGAAACACATATTATACAGAAACATTTTAATTTGTGTACAAGCAGTTCCATATTTTTAAATAATGAAATAGTGAGAGTTATTGACTCCGAACAGGATGTTATTGATAAACACATTCAGTCAACATTTTTAGGAGAGAAAAATATTTGCGTTATAAACAAAGTTTTTGCTTTCTTTTATTTCTGAATTCTTCAATTCAATTTTCATCTTTTTATATTAGTGTTTCAAAAATTGTGTTAAATGCTATACATATAACAATATATTTGTCTTTGCAACATGTATGTGAATCATATGTGAAAACTTTATGGTGGTGTTTTCTTTTGATATCTTAATTGATAATAATTAACAGATAACTGCTTTTTTTCCCTCAAGAACATGTCTAACAGATTTTAATTTTCTATTATTTGAAACATTCACTTCAACTTTTCAACTATACAGAAGGTCTAAGTATGAGTTGAAAACTATTGGCAATACTACCTTTGATTTGTATATTATTTATGGTGTTTGAAACCCCAGAAGTGACATTCACAGCTTCTCTCAGTATGATAACTTTTTAATAAAGACTTGAAAAACATCTGATTTGTGCTTTGAGGGAAAAAATCAAAATGTATTTTTGCAGATAAGTTTATTGACATTTCAAAGATGATATCTTAGAAAAGACTTTCCTTTCAAGTGTTTTTTAAATGACATACTTATATCTTCCACTTTGTCTTTGAAGTGATCCTCAAATGCACTGTTATTAAATCAAAATGTTATCGTAACTTGACCAATTGACTCCTTCAAAAATGTCCCAAATTCTATCTTTCTCTCATTCACTAATATTTCATTAAATAATCAATTAAAATGTTTCTGAGCTGGACAGAATATTGTATTAATTGTTGAGAACAGAGTGGCAAATAAGCTAGGCATAATCCATTTCTTGAGTAAAATCACTTGAAATAATAGTTCAAAGATAAATTTAATAGGAAGCAATCAATCAGCTTTGAAATTTTTTTATTTTTTAAATACATCCTAATTGTACATATTTATGGAGTACATGTGATATTTTGACACATTTATACAATGTACAATGATCAAAGCAGGGTAATAAGGACATCCATCACCTCTTACTATCATTATTTTGTATTGATGACATTCCTAAATATTTATTCTAGCTATTTTCAAATATACATAAAAGATTATTAATTATCATAACCTCACTGTAGTATTGAACAATAGAATTTTCTTTCTATCTAATTGTATTTTTGTATCTAATTACAAAACTCTCTTCATTGCTGTCTCTCCTCTACCGTTCTCATCATTCTTTACTCTCTACCTTCACAAAAATAGTTTCTTTTTCTGGGTTGCAGGGGAGGTCTCACACCGTGCGCTAGAACATATGATATTTGTCTTTCCGTTCCTAGTTTGTTTCATTTAACATAATGCCTTCCAGTTCTGTCTATGTTGTTGCAAACGATATTCATTCTTTTTATGGCTGAACAATATTTCAGTGCATGTGCGTGCGTGTGTGTGTGTGTGTGTGTGTGTCTAGAGGTATCCCTCATTTTCTTCATCCATTCATCCACTGATGAACACTTAGGTTGATTCCATTTCTCAGCTATTGTGAATAGTGCTACAATCAACATGACAGTACATATATTTATTTAATAGAATGATTTCATTACTTTTGGATATATTCCTAGCAACTTGATTGTTGGATCACATCATAGACCTATTTTTACTATTCTGAGGAGCCCCATACTGTTTTCAATTGTGGCTACTCTAACTTACAGTCCCACCAACAATGTACTAGCATCTCCCTTTCTCTGCATTCTTGCCAGAATTTGTGATTTATTTTATTTTATTATTTTATTTTATTTTATTTTATTGTTTTTCTGAGATGGAGTCTTGCTCTGTCACCCAGGCTGGAGTGCAGTGGCACAAGCTTGGCTCACTGCAGCCTCCGCCTCCCAGTTTCAAGCGATTGTCCTGTCTCTGCCTCCTGTGTAGCTGGTATTACAGGTGCACGCCACCACACCTGGCTAATGTTAGTATTTTTAGTAGAGATGGGGTTTTACCATGTTGCCCAGGCTGGTCTCAAACTCCTGACCTCAGGTCATCTGCCCGCCTTGACCTCCCTAAGTGCTGGGATTACAGGCATGAGCCACCACAAGAGGCTTGATTTTTAAAATCTTTTTGACCATAGCCATTTTTACTGGGATAAGATTATACCTAATTTTGGTTTTGATTTGCATGTCCCTGATGATTGTTTCTGTTAAGCTTTTTTTTTGTACACTTATTGGACAATTCTGTCTTCTCTTGAGAAATGTCTATTTAGATCATGTGCCCATTGTCTAATCAGATTATTTGATTATTTGCTATTGAGTTTTTGAATTCCTTACACATTCTGGACACTGATCCCCTTCTCAGATGAATAGTGTATAAACATTTTCTCCCATTTTATAGGCTGTCTCTTTATTGATTGTTTCATTTGCTATGTGGAAGCTTTTTAGCTTGATGCTCTTCCATTTCTCTGTTTTTGCTTTTGTTGCCTGTGATTTTGAGGTCTTACTCCAAAATTATTGCCCGGACCAATGTCTTAAATCGTTTTCTCAATGTTTTCTCCTAGAAGTATCAGGCCTTACATTTAGGCATTTAACCCATTTTGAGTTGATTTTTGTATATGATGAGAGATAGGGGTCCAATTTCATTCTTCTGCATATGAATATTCAGTTTTCCTCGCACCACTAATTAGACTATCCTTTCCCATGTGTGTGTTTTTGGCATCTTTGTCAAAAATGAGGTAGCTGTAAAATCATGAATTTATCTATGGTTCTTTATCTGATCCATCAGTCTGCGTATCTGTTTTTATGACAATACCATGCTATTTTAATTACTAAAACTTTGTACTATATTTTGAAGTCTGGTAATGTTATGTCTCCAGCTTTGTTTTTTTGCTCAGGATTGCTTTTTCTATTTAGAGTCTTTTGTGACTCCTTGTGAATTTTAGGATTGTTTTTCCTATTGTTGTGAGGAATATCATTGGCATGTTGATAGGAATTACATTGAATCTGTAGATTGCTTTGTGTAGTATGGACATTTTAACAATATTAAATATTCTAATCCAGTAGCATGGGATATCTGTCTATTTTTATAGGGTGTTATTTTCAATTTCTTTCATCAGAAATTTTGTTCTTATTGTAGCGGTCCTTCACATCTTTGATTAAATTTATTCCTAAGTGTTTTATTTTTTGTTGTTATAATAACTATGATTGCATTCTTGATTTCTTTTTAGATTGTTCATTTTTAGTGTATAGAAATGTTACTGGTTTTTGCATGCTGATTTTGTATCCTGCAAATTTACTGAGTTATTTAACAGTTCTGACTTTTTTTTGATGGAGTCTTTGGGTTTTCCTAAATATAGGATCATGTCATCTTTGAACAAGGATAACTTGATCTTGACTTCTTCCTATGCAATTTGGATATCTTTTTCCTTTATTGTTTTATTGTTCTGGTTAGGACTTCTAGTACTATATTGAATAAAAGTAGTGAAAGTTGTCATCTTTGTCTCCTTCCAGAATTTAGGGGCTCTTCATTTTTCCCCCTATTAGCTTTGGGTTTGTCATAGTTGGCCTTGGTTGTTTTGAGGTATGTTTCTTGTGTAACAACTTTGTTGAGAGTTTTTATCATGAAGGGATATTTAATTTTATGCAAAGCTTCTTTCAGCATCTATTGAATTAGTTGTATTTTTAAAAATTCTGTTAATGTGATGTATTTTGGTTATTGAATTGCATATGTTCAGGCATCCTTACATCACTGGGATGAATCCTACTTGATTACGATGAATGATTCTTTTATTGTGTTGCTGAATTTGTTTTTGGTATTATATTGTTGAGGAGTTTTGCATCTATGTTCATCAGTGATATTGGCCTGTAGATTGATTTTGTCTGTGCTTGCCTTGTTTTATTTCGGTATCAGAGCCTCATAGAATGAGTTTTGGTTTTCCCTCCTGTGTAATTTGTTTGAAGAGTTTGAGTAGTACTAATGTTATTTCTTGTTTAAATGCTTGGTAGAATTCAGCAGTGAATCAATTAGATCCTTGGTATCTCCTTTGATGGGAGACTTTTTAATATTGCTTCAATATCAATACTCCTTAATGGTCTCTTCATGTTTTCTATATATATATTTTTTTCATGATCCAATCTGGTAGATTGTATGTGTCTAGGAACTTGTCCATTTCTTCTAAGTTTTTCAATATAGTTGTTTACAATAGTCTGTAATGATCACTTTTATCTTTTTGATATAATTTGTAAAGTCTTCTTTTATGCCTCTGAATTTATGTCTTCTCTCTTATTTTCCTAGTCTAATAAAGGTTTGTCCATTTTTTAAACCTTTTCAAAAAAACAGAACTTATTTTATTATTCTTTTATATTTTGCAGTCTGAATTTCATTTATTTCTACTTTAATCTTTATTATTTCTTTTTTTCTGTTAACTTTTTTCCATGCTTTTCTATTTCCTTGAAGTGCATCACTGGTTGTTTATTTGAAGTCTTTCTACTTTTTTGATGTAGGCGTTTATTGCTACGAACTTCCCTCTTAGACCTGCTTTTGCTGTATCTCATTTGGTATGCCATGTTCCCATTTTAATTTATTTCGTGGAATTTTAAAATCTTCTTTTAAATTTCTTTAATGATCTATTTGTCGTTTGGGAACAAGTTTTATTTTCACAAATTTTTATAGTTTTCCAGTGTCCATTTGTTTATAGATTTCTAGTTTTATTCCATCAAGGTCAGAGAACATATTTGATGTAATTTTGATTTTTAAAAAACCTGTAGGAGTTGTTCTTTACCTAGCATATGGCCTATCTTGGGGAATATTTCACATGATGTTGAGAAAAAAGTGTATTCTGTAGCCAGCAGATGGAATCTTCTGTAAATGTCTGCTAGGTCCATTTTGTCTGTAGAGCAGTTTAACTCTAATTTTTTTAGTTATTGTTGATTTTATGTCTGGATGGTCTGCCTATTGCTGAAAGTTGGGTATTGAAGTTTCCTACTATTATTATATTGCAATTAACATTTTTCTTTACATCTATTAATATTTGTTTTATATATTTGAGTGCTCTGGTATTGGTTATATATAAATTAACAATTGCTAATCCTCTGGATGAAATGACAACTTTATCATTATATAATGGGATTATTTGTATATTGTACTCTTCTTGACTTAAAATCTATTTTATCTGATATAGGTATAGCTACTCCTGCTCTTTTATGTTTTCATTTGTATGAAATACCATTTTTGACTCTTCACCTTCAGTCTATGCACATCTATATAGGTGAAGTGAGTTTCCTATAGACAGCATATATTTGTCCCTTGTTTCTATTTATTTATTCAGTCACTCTGTGCCTTTTAGTTGATTATTTTAATCTATTTACATGCACTATTCTTATTAATGGGTAATGATACAATATTGCCATTTAGGTTTTTGTTTCCTAGTTGTCTTGTAGCTCTTTCATTTCTTTTTTCCTCTGATGTTAAGTGATTTTTCTCTAGTAGTACATTTTGATTCTGTGTTGGTGGTATTTATTTTTAGTGTATCTATTGTAAGTTTTAGCTTTCTGGTTACAATGAAACTTACAAAACATCTTTTAGTTATAACAGGTTATTTGAAACTGATCATGACACAACTTTGATCATAAAGAAAAGTAACCAAAAAATCTACATTTTAACACAGCCCCTCCTTCACGTTTTGACTTATTAATGTTTCAATTTAAATTTTATATTTTTTATCTTATAGCCAATTGAAGTTATTATTAATTTTAATTGTTTAATCTTTTAAGATTAAATTGTTTAATTGTTTTTAAGATTAAATTGATTAATTGTTTAATCATTTAAGATATAAGTGGTTTAATTTCTCCAATTACAGTATTAGAATATGCTAAATTAGTCTGTTTTATTTCTTTTACTAGTGAGTTTAATAGCTTCTGTTGTTTTCTTGGTACATATTAGCATCCATTTCTTCCAGATTTATGAACTCCTGTTAGTATTTCTTGTAAGATAAATCTGGTGTTGTCAAACTCCCTCAGTTTTGTTTGTCTGAGAAAGTCTTTATCTTGCCTTCATGCTTGAAGGATAACTCTGCTAAATATCATATTTGTCATTTTTTTGCCTTCAATACTTTGAGCATAGCATTCTATTTTCTCCTGACCTGCCAGGCTTTTGCTGAGAAATTGCTGAAAGCCATATTGAAGTTTCATTGAATGTAGTATGTTTCTTTTCTCTTGCTAATTTGAGTACTCTTTCTTTGCTTTTGAATTTTGCTAATTTGATTATGATATACTGTTGGGGTCCGTGCCGGGGGTGGTGGAGGATGAGAGAACACACAAAAGACAAAGACAAACAGAGAACATGGCGGCCACACTCAGAGCCTCCGCCTCACTTTATTTATACTCCATAAACCTCACGTCAGCAGAAAGAACACAATGCAAAACAAACTTTCTTTACCCAGATGTAACCTTTTACTTAGTTCCTTGTCTCTATGTTCTTTTTTATCTGCCCGCCTTCTTGGCGCCTACGAGAGTTTATTAAAAGTTCAATTGGAGATACTATCCTTGAGTCCTGTCTATTCTCAGCATACTGTTTTCAAAGGCCCCTACAATATACTTTGGGGATTTCCTCTTTGGGTTGAATTTTATTGGTGACCTTTACGCTTTCTGTACCTGCATGGTGAAGTCTGTCTCCAGATTTGGGGATTTTTCAGATATTATTTCTTTAAATGTAAAATAAATAATTCATTCAGCAGAAAGAGCTTTCTAGGCTCTTTTCTCTCTTGTCTCCTTTGAGAATTCTTATTATGTGGAGACTGGTTTGCCTGATGGTGTCCATGATCCTCACAGGCCTTCTTTATTCTCTTGTTCTTTTTTCTTTTTGCTTCTCTGATTGGATAATTTCATACATTTTAAGTTCATGAATTATTTTCTGTGTTTGATCAATTCTGCTGCTGAGGCTTTCTAATAAGTTTTTCTGTTCAATTATTGTATTACTTATTTATGGGATTTATATATACATATTTGTTCCTGTTTATTTCTCAAATTTATCATTTTGTTCCTAGATTGTTTTCTAAATTTTATTTAATATTTTATTTAATTTATTCTCTGCATTTTCTTGTGATGTCCTGAACTTCTTTAAGAGGATAATTCTGAATTCTCTTTCCAGTGTTTGACAGATCTTCAATTCTTCTGGGTCCCTTGCTGGAGCTCTGTTTACACATTCTTTGTGTTTTTACACTGATGCCTGCAATTTAAGGAGACTGCCACCTCTTCCAGGTTTTGCAGGTGTTCATTGGTGGCGTTAGAGCTCAATTACTTAATATTGGAACTTAAGCACTTAGCTTGCTGTTTCTCCTTGTTCTAGGGAGGACTTATAGTAAAGATTCGAACTAAAACACTGCACTAGAGCTAACTCATTGTCCTCCTACTCTTTTCTGGTCTGGGAACACTTACGGTAAGCACTGGAACTTGAACACTGCTCTGGAACTAAATTGATGCCCTGATTTTGTTTCCAGTTTGGAGAACCCTTAAGCAGCCACCAAAACTTAATTCAAACCTTTTAGTTGTTTCCAGCCCAGGGCAAGGCTCCATGCAAGCATCTTGGCTGTGTGAAAAATTATGCCAGGGATTCAGGCCTTTCTACACATTGTGCCCCCTGCAGGACTATGGCATCAGCCAGTCCCTTCAATGTGGTGTCCCTGCTGATCAGAATTCAGAGTAGCTACCAATATCTCTGCACCAGTTGCTGCACTCAGCGCCCTGTTCTTTGTCCTTTATACAGTGCAAGAGGTTCAGCTCTCCTGGTACTACCAATGGTTCCTGTAAGATAGGGCTGGTGTGGGCTCCCAATGAAGATTTCCAGACTGAGGCAGAGGTCAAATGTTCATATCCAATTCCCTTTTCTCACCTTTGAAACCATGGGATTAGCAAAATTATGAGTGGTAATATGCTGGCTTGGAGGAGGGTCAGCACCAAATGAAATGATCTTTTGTTTTACTAGTTATGGTTTCTCTTGATGCTATGGGCCCGGGGGTCTCCCCTGAGTTCTGATTAACTTAGGGTGGTATTCTTGTATTTGAATAGTTTCCAGCGCATTTTTGTTGGGTACGTGCATTTCCTATTCTGCCGTCTTGTGAATGTCACTCTGAATTATTTACTTTACATGGAGAAGATACAATATTGAGTAAGAGAAAGCATAGTGTTTGTAGAAATTTCAGTAATACTTAGGGGGACATGAATTGGATACATTCAAATATTCACAACATTGGGATACATGGATCTCACATAAATTCTTATGTCTATTAGTATTAATTAGGGCTCTTTAAAGTCAAGAATATCATAAAATTATTTAATTGTAGGATATGTCACTTTATGTAATTTGTATCTTGCAATATTTTGCTAGAAACGCTTTAAGAATGAATAGAACTCACCACATTTTGAATAACTTTAATTTTCTCATGCTGCCATCACAATTATGATGATGTCCTAAAAGTTTCCATAGTGTTTTCAATAATAGGCTGGAATAATAGTTGCCCTGATACTCAGCAGAAAACAAAGAACTTTAAGGAATTTGCAATATTTTAAATTTCCCTAGTGAGGTCAATCAGCAGAAAACATCGTAAGCAAAAGAAAACAAAATAAAGAAATAAATAAAGAGTAACCAGTGAAACAGAAAACACACGAACACATGTCTTTTAAAAGAACATATGAAAATAGTAGTCTATTTTCAAAAATTGTATCTATTTCTGCTTATATAAGGCTTTTAACAGTTGTGGAAATTACTCTGATATTGGCAGCATCAATTCCACCTGGATAAGAGGGGAAATGGATAGTTGGATAGTTGGTAGATCACAGAGAAATGATCCAATCATATGGCTAACTTCAGGGACTACTAAAAGGTGATTGTTTAAATATGATTACAGCATTTTTTTACACAATTATATAGGGGTATTTTATTTCAGCTTGAAGTTACTTTTTTATTCTTTTTACAGTGGCTCAATTCACTAAAAAATGAATTCAGAAGACAAAGAAAGTAATTGAAAAGTGCAAATGTAATTCAGAGGGCTGAAATAATATTTTGACAGCCTAAATATAACTCTCACAGTGATTTGAATGAAGAGCTCCAAGAGAAATTGTCTGGGTGCAAAGTAACCCCAAACAAATTTTGTGAATGCATTAGTCAAGCAACATAAATGCAAAATGAAATTGACAAATTCAATATGGACTTATTCCCCAAGCATATTGGAAAGTAGATTCTGTGGGTTAGCTTTAAGTGACTTATGAGATAGGGATTCCATCTATTTTTCCTATATTTTCCATTTTACGGAATATTTTAAGGCAATTCTACAAATGCCACAGATTTATATTGTCTTTTCTCAATATATGAAGCTTATATTTATTTTTAAATGTGATTATGACAGTTGCTCCGGAGAACCTCATAACAGTTATTTTGCAAAATAGTATTTAAATAGGACCTAAAATAATCATATTGTCTGTTGGTTTCACAATTAAGACAGTTTTATAATATGTAAAATATAAGTGGAAGTGTATCAGAATTGCCTTGTCTTTTACATAGCACAGATGATTTCCATTCTCAAACCAATTCTGGGTTTGGCGCACCTCCCCCTACCAGCACATCTTCTTTCTTTCCTATAACAGCTCAGGGCTGTATATAATTTACTTTTCCTAATGTATAACCAGGGAAAAATAAGTTGTGAAAAAGTTGTGTAGATCTTTTAAGTCTATATTTAATGAAATGTAATCAAATAATTACATTGTATTTTCAAATTCCTTCCTGTAGAATTTATTCATCTAATAAGAACTATACAAAGTAGTAACTGATAAGATTATTGGATTGAAATATTAGGAATGATTCATTTTCAAAAAATTTGTTATTCTCACAATTTTTCAGTATCTCCAGTGTTCATGTTTTTGTACATGATCTATTTTTTGGCTTTTAGCCAGAATTCAAAGACTCTCTTCTGACAAAGTTGCTTTGTTGATCCAACCTTAGTTAGGCTCCTGAAACTTCTCCTGGGCCCATCTGTGCACATCCTCGTGAAATCCAAACTTACCAAGAATCTCCTATCCTATTTATCTGATCGTCCTGACATCTGAAGGGCTCTTCATCCTCTACCATCACCCAGGTGATATCTAATCACTCTGGCCTGTCTTCAATCAGAATCTTATTGATGGTTTAGCTAGAATCCTCCCTTACACTTGATGCTTCCTCTTAGAAATTTTCTATCCATCAATCCTCTCTTTGCTATGAATTCCAACTTGTGCATGTTGTATTCAGAATTATATCTACTTCTATACTGAGATGTCTTTTCCCTTCTTGCAATAACTCTGAATAATATCCATCCAGTTGTGGTTTCTCTTGAAAACTTCATAACATATCAGCTGAGTAAATTCAAGTCATGTAGCAAAACATGGAGAACCTCAGTTTTCTCATGTATTAAAAATAAAAAAGAATAATTGCAAAGTATTATAGTGTAGTTTAAATGCCATTAAATATATGGAAGTAACTATTAGAGTTAAATTTATATCATCCATTAAAAATAGTTTCCTTACTTTGTTTTTACCATCTAACATTTCTCAAAAATTCTGCTCAAATATCACACCTCTCTATCCTGATTTAGCATTATCTCATCAGTACTGCCAACGTATTCCTTATAAATATAATCTTATAAAAACATACCATCATTGTTTTATGTTCCCCTCTCTATGACTAGACTAGAAGGATTTAGGGGAAGAAATATGAATTATCTATCTTCCTTTCTCCAATTACTGGTAGGATATCTGACATTTTTAGGATTCAATTCAGATTTTAAGGTTGAGTAAATGAGTAAATAAATAAAATGACTTGAACTAAAGGAGTTGCCATGTATACTTAAATTCTGGAATTATTTCAGTTAAGAGGAAGCATACAAAATAACTAATAAGATCACATCCATAAATCTAAGACCAAATTCATGTATTCCAGAAGGTCTCATGGGGTACACACAAGGATGGAAATACAACACTGAAGCCCCCAGAAAGAATGTCATCATGGAAATGGAAATAATTCTATTGGAAAAAATTTGACAAGAATAAATCATTCATAACTTCCAGTTATTTAGAAGTTATTTACGTTCAAATAGAATCCATGTGTGTAGCAACAAGTAAACTTTGGTGTTACATTTAATAATGCCTTTCACAAAATTAAGTCTAAAATTTTTTTTATTGCTTTCCAATGAGAAAAAACTTGTATCTGCAAATTTTGAAAAAAAAAAATCAGAATTGCCACTAGCAAATTGTAAATTCATCAAATATTGTGTTAACCTTAGTTCACAGAAATTAAAGTGAAATTAAACAGTTTTCTACTTTCAAGGAATGTCTTAGCAGTAAGTCTTTCTCCTCTATCATCTGACTATGGGAACACTATATGAGGAGTGGTTGATGGAAAAGTCTAGATGCAACCTCATGTGGAACTCTGGGGGAACCTGTTCATCTAACCTACTTGCATCCTCAGGACCTTCTAGTTCTAGTTTTGTAGTTTAATTATGTCTCATGGTGGGGTACTGTATTAAGGCCCAATAGCAGGCCAACTGCTGCTTTTAAAAGGCAAAAACTTCTAAAAAATCCTAGGGTTCTGCTCTGCACCTGTCCCATCAGGATTTGTCCCAGATTTCACATATCCTTCCTGTCACAATGAATACCATTGAATTTGCAAGTTCAGAGGCACAATTGCATAAGGAGCTTAGAATGCAACCGAACCTTTCTTTCTCTGAGCCATAGTAAAAACTAGCATCCTTCTAAATCACGAAATAAATGGAACAGAAAACATTGCCATAGGCAGGATATGATGCCTCAAAAATCCACAAAGCCCCAACAAATGCTATACTTTTTTAAAATTTCAGGTAATAAAAGGCTTAATAATTTTCCTTAACCTATGATGCTATATGACCAAGGCTATTATATTTGTAAGGTTTAATCCAGTTGCCCATAATTTAAATTTTTTTAGAGTTTATCTTCCATTCTCTGGCATACAAACTTGCTACTTGCCCTTTGTCATCATTTATTAATATAGTGCAATTAAAATTAATTACAGTGCTATTTAACACAATGGAATTTATTTAGCTAAAGGATGTCCTGCAAAACATGAAAATGATCAGTTTCTAGGGACTATACTGTGACATGGAACAAAAGAGTTAGACTAGGCACCTGTCAGAAAAGTAAACCCACACTATTGTCCTTCTCATATAATTGCAAGCATCTTTGATCTTCTTCATTGATGGTGATTGATTTTTTTTTCAACAGTGGCTGTATTGGTCTGTTTCAGTAAAGATACCAAGTTCAACATAGACAGCTACCATTGAAGTTGACCTCCGATTCCATGGATAGTAGTCAATTGTCATCTTGTATAAGACATCCATTTTTGCAGAGAAAGGTAAATTGAATACAGGTAAGCCACTCATGTTGTCTTCAAATTTTTATGCTGGAGCTAATTTTTGCAATTCTACCTAGGATGTGGTATTGTTTCTGCTTTATGATGTTGAGCATGGTGGGGAGTATTTTTTAGGGACTTCCTTTTGGTGTTTCCTATCATAATTTTTTTTAACTAAAAAAAGAGAGAGATATAATTATGTGAGTACCATAAGCTATTAAGATTATTTGTCCCAAGCTCTAACATGCACAATCTATACAGAACTTAAATCATTAAATGAAAAACAAATAAACCCACTAAAAATGGGCAAAGGACATGAACAGACACTGCTGAAAAGAAGACACGCAAGTGGCCAGCAAAGATATGAAAAAATGCTCAGCATCACTAATCATCAGATAAATGCAAATCAGAACCATAACGAGGTACCATTTCATACCTGTCAGAATGGCTGTTATTAAAGAGCCAAAAAACAACAGATGCTGGCTAGACTTTGGAGAAAAGGGAATGCTTTTACACTGTTGGTTTGACTGTAACTTAGTCCAACCACTGTGGAAAGTGTTTTAAATATTTCTGTAAGAATTTGAAACAGAGCTACCATTCTACCTAGGAATACCATTATTGGGTATATACCTAAAAGAAAACAAATTATTCTCTCAAAAAGACACATGTAGTCTTCATCACTGCATTATTTACAATAGGAAGGACATGGATTCAACCCAAGTGCCCATCAGTGGTAGACTGATTTTTAAAAATGTGGTACATGGCTGGGCACGGTGGCTCATACATGTAATCCCAGCATTTTGGGAGGCCGAGGCAGGCGGATCAATTGGTCAAGAGATCGAGACCATCCTGGCTAGCTCGGCAAAACCCTGTCTCTACTAAAAATACAAAGAATTAGCCAGGTGTGGTGGCAGGTGCCTGTAGTCCCAGCTGCTTGGGAGGCTGAGGCAGGAGAATGGCATGAACCTGAAAGGTGGAGCTTGCAGGGAGCCGACATCACGCCACTGTACTCCAGAAAAGAAAAAAAATGTGTCACATATACATCCCGGAATACTACACAGCAATAAAAAGTAATGAAATCATGTCCTTTGCAGCAGCAACATGGAAGCAGTTGGAGGCCATGATACTAAGCAAATTAATGCAAGAACAGAAAACCAAATACTGCATGTTCTCATTTATAAGTGGAAGTTAAACATCAAACATACATGGACATAAATATGGAAACGAAAGTCACTGCAGACTACTAGGCGGAGAAAGAAGGAGGGCATGGGTTGAAAAACTACCTGTTGGGTACTATGCTCACTACATGGGTGACGGGATCTGTACCCCAAACCTCAGTATCACACAATATTCCCATGTAACAGACCTGCACACATAGCTCCTGTATCTAAAATAAGTTGAAATTAAGAAAACAAAAAGATTATTTGTCCCATGAATGGACTAAGAAACTCTGTGAACCCTAAGTGAGGTGAATTTCAACCAGAACTCTAAACACCATCTGGCTTTTAGAAACGCCAGTCTAACTAGGAACCATATGCATTGTGAGTTCCCTAATATTAGTGTGGTTACAGAACCTGTCGCCCACAGCCCTTGAAAGGTCTGGGCATTCCCTTTCTTTGATTCCCTTTCTTTAACTCTGGTTGAAAACTATAAGTTCTTTTGGGAAATAGGAAAAATTTACAGTATAGAGTTTTTTTTTTAAAAAAAAAAAAAAGATGTAGAGATTATTTTTAATGGTGGAAGCCAACACATTGACACTTGGATAGAAGAAGGCAGGATTCTGATACAGAACCAACAGAGAAGGCCACCAGGCAAAGCCACAGAGAGTTGCACCTGAATACGATGTAACAAGGTATAATTGTAGGTGACAGCTTATGAGTAAGTGACAGGGGTTTAGGAAGGTTTCCAGACTTCCCTTTGGACTGGCTAATTTGAATAATTTAATAAGCTCTGGAAAAGAGAGGCTGCCCTAGTTGTCTGGCCTCTGGTCTTGGGATGGTTAAGATGGGTGCAGAGTGACCTTGGATTTCAGAGCTTGATAAGGAAAGTGATTGAGGTACAAATTTGCTATTTGGAGAACTGACCAGCCTGGATGAAGACAGAATTTGTTTTTATGTATTTACATATATTTATATTTACATTTACAGTGATATTATACATTTTTTTTCTTAAAAGATCTTAGTATCCCTTTTAATCAATGAGGTCCAGGTTTAAAAGCTGGCTGAGCTCTGGAAATTGAGGAGGGATTGGGCAGACTAAACTTCAATGGGCTTGGAGAAAGCCCTGGAAGAGAATGAGAAATGATAAAGTACCCTGGTTTAAGATAAAAATCTGCCAGCTTTGAGGGGAATCTAACATTTTATGGAACCACCTCCTACAGATTTGGCTCAAATCAGAGCAAGGTTGAAATGCGGTAAGAGTACTATAAGGCCTCTGCTACAAGGATCTTCCTAGACCTATCTTAAGGTGGGGCAAAAATGAGAAAGAGATTTAAGTGATCAGTGAATTTCTTTGTCTGTTATGAAATGTTGAAATGGGAGGAGTTCCCTTATCCCCTCACAGGGTATGCGACAGGGGTGAGGCTTGCTTCCTAGGTGCCCCGCTGCTCAAACACCTAGGGGGAGCCTGCAGATGGGCAGGTTGTGGGGAGCGTTTTGGGGGTCGGACCCCACTGCAGAGTCTAGGGTTGAGTGTTTATAGCTCCTGAAGCCCCAGTGGGCAGGTGTTACAGTGTGCCCTTTCAGTTTTGCAATCCGCAGGCAGCTTGTGTTAATCGGCTCAATTAGACTCCCTCTGCCGGTGTTTAGCTGGTGTATGACCTTCCCCTAGGAACACTTGACTGGTAAGGAAAGTGAGCCTGCATACTACTTAAATAAATATATTGCACATGCGGCCCCTCTCAAGTGCTGGCAGGCCACTGCACGTGCGAAATGCTCCTGTATAAAATCTCAAGTCAAAGGTCAAATCAGGTACTTCCATCACTCAAGTTGCCCTCTTGGCTCTCTTCCAAGTGTACTTCCTTTGGTTCCTGCTCTAAAACTTTTTAACAAACTTTCACTCCTGCTCTAAAGCTTGCCTCAGTTTCTCCATCTGCCTTATGTCCCTTGGTTGAATAATTTCTTCAGAGGAGGCAAGAACTGAGGCTGCCGCACATCCAAACTGATTCACCGCTGCTAACAGTTGCAGCAAATACAATAATTATTTTGGTTATCTTTATTATTCATACGTGTCGGGACTGGATCAGTCTGGATGCAATAATCAGTCGTTAAGAGAGCTTAAAATACAGATCAGTCATGCTGTGGAATGCACTCACTTTGCACGTGTGGTTATGTCGTTAGATTAAATCTGTTAGTGTTTAAAAACAAATATTATCTTTTCAGTATACATGCTTGTTTCCAGAGCTGCATAATCGTTTTATCGTTCTTTTCCTGTTCTTGCTAAACATTTCCTGCCTTTTAGTGTGAGGAAACTCAAAGGCCAAGATGATATTTTTAAGTAAAACTTTTTTTTTTTCCAACTTTAGGCTCAGCAATATAAATTCAGATCCCTTTTCTGATGGAGCACATTGAGGTCTTCCCCACTTTATTCTGTTTCCTAACGTGCTCCTGTGTCAGCCTGTTATTACACAAATTTGTAGGAGCTGCAGAACCACAGGTCTGAAGGAAATGTTTTAAGAAAATAAGTAGAATTTGGAGGACAGAAGCGGGAATAAAGGAAATTGGGGAACACAGGATTCTATGACCTCTGTGAGTATTGTGAACATAATAATAGAGAATGACCAAATAAGCTTCTTTTCAGAAGGGTTCAGTCCCATAAAGTATATAATTATTAATGATGGTTCCTAAGGGTAACACTCTAATAGACTACATTCAGATCAATATGTGCCTCTAAACAGAGAAACTGAAACGTGATGGAATTAAACCGTGTATTAGAAACAATTATTTTGGATTAATATTCATTATCCCTACAAAGGGCATTTTCTCCAGTTGTTGCTTGAAAGCCTTTGTCTGGAGAGAGTACTCTCTCTTTTTACTGAAAAAAAAAATGAAAAAGGAGAATGTTATTAAAAGTAAATAAATAATAAGTATTTATTTATTTATTATTATTTTTTATTATACTTTAAGTGTTGGGATACATGTGCAGAACATGCAGGTTTGTTACATAGGTATACATGTGCCATGGCAGTTTGCTGCACCCATCAACCTGTCATCTACATTTGTATTCTCCTAATGCTATCCCTCCCCTAGCCCCCCAACCCTGACAGGCCCTGATGTGTGATGTTCCCCTCCTTGTGCCCATGTGTTCTCATTGTTCAACTCCCACTTATGAGTGAGAACATGGGGTGTTTGGTTTTCTGTTCCCGTGTTAGTTTGCTGAAAATGATGGTTTCCAGCTTCATCCATGTCCCTGTAAAGGACATGTACTCATTCCTTTTTATGGCTGCATAGTATTCCATGGTAGTAACCAAAACAGCATGGTACTGGTACCAAAACAGATATATAGACCAATGGAACAGGACAGAGTCCTCAAAAATAACACCACACATCTGTAACCATCTGATCTTTGATAAACCTGACAAAAACAAGCCATGGGGAAAGGATTCCCTATTTAATAAATGGTGTTGGGAAAACTGGCTAGCCATACGCAGAAAACTGAAACTGGACCCCTTTCTTATACCTTATACAAAAATTAACTCAAGATGGTTTAAAGATTTAAATGTAAGACGTAAAACTGTAAAAATCCTAGAAGAAAACCTAGGCAATACCATTCAGGACAGGCATGGGCAACGACTTCAAGATTAAAACACCAAAAGCAATTGCAACAAAAGCCAGAATTGACAAATAAGATCTAAGTAAACTAAAGAGCTTCTGCACAGCAAAAGAAACTATCATTGAGTCAACAGGCAGCCTACAGAATGGGAGAATATTTTTGCAATCTATTTATCTGACAAAGGGCTAATATACAGAATATGCAAGAAACTTAAACTTACAAGAAAAAAAATCAAAAAGTGGGTGAAGGATAGGGACAGACACTTTTCAAAAGAAGACATTTAGGCAGCCAACAGACACATGAAAAAATGCTCATCATCACTGATCATTAGAGAAATGCAAATCAAAAACACTATGAGATACCATCTCATGCCAGTTAGAACAGCAATACTTAAAAAGTCAGGAGACAACAGATGCTGGAGAGGATGTGGAGAAATAGGAACACTTTCACACTGTTGGTGGGAGTGTAAATTAGTTCAACCACTGTGGAAGACAGTGTGGCGATTCCTCAAGGATCTAGAGCTAGAAATACCATTTGACCCAGCGATCCCATTACAGGATCTGCACCCAAAGGATTATAAATCTTTCTCCTATAAAGACACATGCACACTTACGTTTATTGCAGCACTATTCACAATACCAAAGTCTTGGAACCAACCCAAATGCCCATCAATGTTAGACTGGATAAAGAAAATTAGTATTTGTTTTTAAAATAAATTTATAAACTGTATAGTATATATAGTATCTAGTCTATATAGTATATAATATAGTATGTAGTCTGAACATGTATATACACACAGTTTTAGAAGAGCAAAAAGAACATATATATACACAGTTTTAGAAGTACACTAGGAAAAGAGTAATGAGCACTTAAAGAGGTACTAGTTTCTCTATGTAGCTATTATGGTAGGCTTCAGTATCTTGTGAAATAATCACATTTGTATTTTGTTTCCTTTTTAACTCAACTAATAGCTATAGTCTGCATTTACAAAACTTGTTAGAAAACCTATATTTTTACTTTTTTCTTTTTAATTTTTTATCATTTTTTGTATGAAGCTTTTTTAAGCCATGACAATCTAGAAATTCAGGGTTATTTAGTCCAAAGAGGTTAAGATCTCCTTCCAAAGTGAGGAAGACAGGAGCTGACAGAGTCAACACTATCGATACTGTACTTTTGCCATGTAACATTGACATTAAAAATTAATCACATCACTCATAGAAGCTTATTCAATAGTCATTTGACCTTTCTCTGGGTCAGGACTTAGAGCCTTCATTGTGTTTTCTAGTTTGATTTTAAGATTAGAGGTACATTAGTTCACATGTGGCCAGTTACTGTGGTCCACACACAATCTACAAACGGCATCACCTTTTGACTTCAGCCAGAGTCTCCCACCTTAACTAGATATCAAACTAAAATAAAACAAGATTTTTCTTTTTTTAAAATTTTTTCTGAGCCCAGATTATCTTCCAGAATGCAACTTCCTTTATACTGACTTATTCTATGAAGACTTCATAACAATGGTTCTCAATTGGGACTATTCTGATGCATTTAATGATATTGGCCATCAAAAAGGAAGTTATTGTTTTATTTTCTGCAGGGGAATTCTTGTCACCTTATGTAATTTGTGTCATCTGTTCACTAGAAACCAACTCTGATCTGCAAATGTTTTGGAGAAAATATTTTATTGAGCCACATCTCTTCTTGTGCTTGTTTTCCTTGCTTATTATAATGGGGTGTAATTAAAAAGAATTGGTTCCTGGAGTGCCTCTTTTAACTTACAAAATAAAAATAATTTTTCCTGTTTCTCTGTTTGAAACTTCAGTAGATCCTATAACTTTAATGGATTATTTTTGTTTAACCAAAATTCCTATGGTCACCACAAATTACAAAACACATATTTAATTCATTAATTACAATTCTGTTCCAATATCTGTAATTAGCCCTTTATACTTCAGTGAACAAGAAGTTTTCTTCTTTCCTTAGCTAGGCCTGTGGTACATGGGAGTCAGACTTTGCGGGAGCCGTGGGATTGCTTTCCTATTTTTCCCTCACTTCTTCCATTGCTTGATGACTCTTAACTGTGACTCTTCCAGTTGAAATGGAGGGCAGAGAAAGAAGAGAAATAACATTGTTGGGGAAGTTCACTTCTCTGGGTTAGGCTTGATGTTGACTCTTTTTTGGGGTGATTTTGTTCACATCCCTTGTTGAAAACTCAGCCCATGCTTTGGATGGCTGATCCCCTACAACTCCTAGTTTTCCAGTGTTTATATCCACACAGACTTTTGTCCTATGGTGCATTGTGCAGGAGCAAATATTATCTTTTTTTTTTTTTTTTTTTTTTTTTTTTTTGAGACGGAGGCTCTGTCGCCCAGGCTAGAGTGTAGTGGTGTGATCATCTCAGTTCACTGCGATCTCTGCTTCCCAGGTTCAAGAGATTCTGCTGCCTCAGCCTCCCAAGTAGCAGTGATTACAGGCTTGTGCCACCATGCCTGGCTAATTTTTGTATTTTTAGTAGAGATGGGGTTTCACCATGTTGGTCAGGCTGGTCTCAAACCCCTGACCTTGTGATCCGCCCGCTGCGGCCTTCCAAAGTGCTGGGATTACAGACGTGAACCACCACGCCCGGCTACAAATATTATCTTGATGCTTGAAGGGACTTCAATGTTAAAATCACAAACATTAACATGTTGTTACACATATGCACACACGTGCATACAAACATGTCATTAATAAAAGCACTTGGGTTGATTCATCCAGTAACACATAATTTGTTTTACGGTTATAGGCTCACGGTGTTTATAGTCATGGAAACAATGACATATTTTTTGAAGTTCTTCCTGACTAGGACCTCTGTTGCATACGCTGTTTTCTGTAACCCCGCCCTTACGTTGAACTTGCTCAGTCTATGTTGATTCTTAGTTGCACCCTCAAATCTAATGAGGCCTTACAAGCTCCAATTTTATTCCAGTTGCCTTATCATTCTACTTCCTCTTCACTTTACATTGATCCTCCAGTCCAGTGGCTCTTAATCCTCACTACACCCTGGGATCACCTGGGGAGATTTTGAAAACTGCTGTGGCTCAGTTTTTACCCAATAGGTTGGTAGTCAATTGTGCCGAGGTGGAACCCTCATCATCAATACATTTTTAGAAACTCTTCATGTGATTCCAATGTGCATCCAAGGTGAGAGCTACTACCTTGGTCATTCTTCCTGATTCTTGGTTTTATTCTGATTTGGCATTTGCTCTCTTGCTTCATAGTGAGAATCACTTGCTTTTAGCGAAATAATTCACCCTGATGTTGTATTTCTCAAAAGGTAAAGACTGGTAGAAATATTATATGTTATACATCTATCTATCTACCTACCTACCTACCTACCAACCAATCAAGAGAGAGAGAAATGTGGTTGCAATAACGACATTTTTTAAATGTCCAGATTCAAACCATTACTCTATCTTCCCTTAATTCATTTAATTATTTCTTAAATTAGTTCTTTTTCATATATTAGGGACTTACTTGTGTCCCTCCAACGTTCCTATGGTGATTTCCCTCCCCATTTTCTTGGAATGTGACCCTGTTCGGAGACATGGTTTTTAAAGCAGTAGGTAGGTTAAACCGGGTCCTTAGGATGAGCCAGATTCTACTATGACTAGTGTCCTTATGAAAAGAAGGGATTTAGGACACATATATGCACAAATAAGCACCATGGGCAGACATGGGATGAAGGTGGCTATCTTCAAGCCAAGCAGAGAGACCACAGAATTAAAACGCTACAGTCAACACCATGATACTGGACTTCTAGCCTCCAGAATTGTGAGAAAATTAATTTCTGTTGTTGAAGCTGCCCAATATCTGGTACCTTGTTATGGCAACCCTAGAAAACTAATGCATCATATATCTCAACTACTACTTACCTAATTCAGACCTTAAGCATTTCAACCAGGATGATTGCATTTGACTCTGTATTCTACCCCTAGTCCCAAGGATACTTTGAATTCATTCCCAAAATACAGTCAGAATGAGCTATTGAAAATACAACCACCACTGCTATATCATTCCTACTTAAACTATTTGAGTGACCTATCTTCCAGTCCATATATTGCTATCTTGATGTTAAAATTCATTCTCAAATGTTTGCCTATGTATATGATAAGCGTGTTTGCAAAAATTTTTATACTCGTTATTCTATATTCTTTGTACATTATTCTCCTTTATGTTTTTTAAATTAAGTTTATTGAAGAATTATATCAGAAAAAGTTAATATCACTCTCTACAATGGTCCTCGTTGAGTCAATATAGTCACCATGGTACCAAAATATCCTGTGTATAAATCAGTTATTATATATGTTTAATAATTAGAGTTATATGTTTCTATGTCTATTTTGGCTTATGGATTGTACAATTCTTAAGGAATCAACTCTTTTAAATTCATTTTAATACTACTCATTAGTCCCCAGAGTTTAATGCAGTATTTATAGTAAAAGCATATACTATTTGTTAAAGAAATTTTGTGCTTACTTGTACAGTATATGTTTAATTGATTATGTCACAGATTACATATAACTCCTAACAGATAATACAACCCCAAGGTGACTGCTTAAAAACTTTCTTTACATTTTACTTTGAGAGCATATGACCTTTACCAGAGATTACATAAAATAATATGGAGCTTATTCTGTTAGATTTTATCATTCAGTGAAAGAAGATAATAAATGTGTGTTACATAGAATGTGAACCTGCTGAAATTGTATGAAAATCTGAGCACACACTGCATTTGAGTATGCACTTTTGCAGAGGGACTTTTTATCTAGTTGTCATGCTTATTGATCACAAACTTTTAAAAAGATTGATTATATATTTTAGGTCTTACATTTTACATCAATCCAGGCTAATGGTAACCAATAACTTAAATCATATTATCTTCAGTCTTTCTGGAGTATTTTCGTATTTATTCCTCCACTTCTATTGAGGATTGCTGTCTTAAAAGCAAACAAACACAATAAGACAAAATAGCAGCTGCAAAATCCTTTGGAAAGCTTTTTTTCATGAGGGAGTTTTGATGAAAACACTGCCCATTACAACACCATGCTCTATTAAGTTTCCCTATAAAGAATGGTTTATGCACATCCACTTTCATCAATTTGACAAATATTTATTTTTTCTTGCAGACTTGGCACTTTGTTTTACATCTCAAAAACATTGATAAATTAGATAGTTTCTGCTCTTTGAAGCCAAAATTATAGAGAAAGGAACAAATATATGAAATAATAATATGTAAGGGGAAAATATGTAAATATTTACAGTGAGAAGAGATAATAACTGAGTAACACTTTATATTGGGTATTAAAGATGGTATCTCTAAGTAGATTATATTTAAACTGAGGCCTAAATGTCATGAAGGAGGCAGACATACAAAGGTTACATAAAACTCATTACTGACAAACGGAGTTATTAGTGCAAGGTCACTAAAATGGAAAAGAGTTTGGCATAACTCATAAGTTAGAAGACCAGAATGTGTGGCTCTAAGTGGGAGAAAGGAAGAGTGGCAGAAGGTCAGATCTCAGAGATCAACTGAGAGAAAATCAGGTTTGACATTATAGACCTTGTTAAAGAGTTGGGAAGTTATTCTAAAATGGGATGGGAAACCAACGTGGAATTTTCAGCAAGAGACATGACAAGATCTGATTTCCAATTTTAATAGAACTCATTGGTTTCTCTGTGAATAACAGATTTTATACAAGCAAGAATAAGAGAGAAACCGGGATGGCTCATTTGTGGATAGAATTGGATAATATTCCATTGCCTGGATGTACTACAGTGTATTCATCTCATTCATCTACTGAAGGGCATATTGATTATTTCTAAGTTTGAGTAGTTATGAATAAAGATGCTATAATCACCCAAGTCTTGGTTTCTGCCTTTGTAAGTTTTCAGTTTACTTGGGTAAATGCCAAGGAGGTTATTGGGGGCCACGCACAGCCTAATGATGTTTCAGTTGATGATAGGGCATATATAAAATCATGGTCCTTAGATTATAACGATGCTGAAACATTTATATCACCTAGTGATGATATAGCCATTGTAACATCATAGTGAAATATGTTATTCAAGTGTATGTGATGATTCTGGTGTCAATGGACCCACTAAATTGTGACTCAAATAAAAGTGTAGCACATACAATTACATATAGTACATAACACTCGGTAATGATAGCAAACAACTATTCTACTGGTTTGTGCATTTACCATATTAAAATTTTTATAATTAATTTACAGTGTACTCCTTCTACTTATTAAAAAGAAGTTAACTGTAAAACAGCCTCAGGCAGGTCCTTCAGGAGGTATTCCAGAATAAGGCATGGTTATCATAGGAGATGACAATTCCATGCATGCTATTGCCCCTAAAGACCTTTCAGTAGGAAAAGCTGTGGAGGTGAAAAGCAGTGATATTGATGATCCTGGCCGTATACAGGCCTAGGTTAATGTGTGTATTTGTGCCTTAGTTTTTAACAAAAAAGTTTATTTAAAAAATTAAAAATAGAAAAAAAAAGCTTATAGGCCAGGAGTGGTGGCTCCCACCTGTACTCCCAGAACTTTGGGAGGGCAAACGAGTGGATCACCTAAGGTCAGGAGTTTGAGACCAGCCTGGCCGACATGGTGAAACCTCATCTCTATGAAAAATACAAAAATTAGCTGTGTGTGGTGGTGTGTGCCTGTAATCCTAGTTACTCAAGAGGCTGAGGCAAGAGAATCACTTGAACCCAGGAGGCGAAGGTTGCACTGAGCTGAGATTGCACCATTGCACTCCAGCCTGGGCAACAAGAGTGAAGCTCCATCTCAAAAAAAAAAAAAAAAAAAAAAAGCTTATAGAATAAGAATATAAAGAAAGAAAAATTTTGTACTGCTGTGCAATGTGTTTGTATTTTAAGCTAAATATTACAAAAGAGTCAAAGATTTTAGAAGATTTTAAAAGTTTATAAAGTAAAAAGTTTATAAACTAGTTTAATTTATTATTAAACAAACATTTAAAAATACATTTAGTATAGTCTAATCATGCAGTGTTTACAGAGTCCACAGTAGTTTACAGTAATGTTCTTGGACTTCGCATTCACTGACCACTCATTCACTGACACTCAGAGCAACTTCCAGTACTGCAAGCTCCATTCATTATAAATGTCCTTTTTAGGTATACTATTTTTTAATCCATTATTCCTTATTTCTGCTGTATAATGTCTATGTTTTGATATGTTTAGATACACAAATACTTATTGTGTCACATTTGCCTACAGTATTTAGTACAGTAACATGTTGTACAAGCTTGTAGCCTGGGAGCAATAGGTTGTATCACATAGTCTAGGTGTGTAGGAGGCTATACCATCTAGGTTTCTGTAAGTACCTCCTATGATGTTCACACAACACATTCCTCAGAACATAGTCACATCATTAAGCAATACATCATTCTATTTATTTTTAAAAAATATTATCTGAGAAAATTCTACAGGATCAACTGTGTTTGTTTCTACTATCCAGGAAATATTTTGTGTTCATGAAAGATGCAAATTTTTACCCTTTTAATGATATTCCTAATATATGTATTTTTGATTTTCCCTTTCTTTTTTCCTTAAAAGTGCTATAAAATCCTGAAGCTGGTTTTATTTATCACATGACTTACATAATGAACTATCCATTTTTCAGAAATTTTAAATAAAATTGAATAAAAGGATGATTTTGACATTGTCAAAACCTAAAAACAAAGGGTGTCTTAATGTTAAGCCTATGACTCTGGTGAAATTAACTTGATGTAAATGATAGGATGAAAGCATCTTTATTCAATTGGAGAGAGTGAAGGGAGCCCGAGAAAGCATTGTTCTTAGACAACCCACGACAATTTACACTGAAATGAAAAGGAAAGAATTCAGAAGATAATTCTCTTGATTATCCTTTTCTTGCTTCCCCCTTTTTTTTTTTTTTTTTTTCCAGATAAGAGACACCAGAGAACAGTATTTGTTGTTGTAGCTACATGGCAAGACTTTTTTTTTTTCTTGAGAGCTGATGCAGTACCTCTTTATTAACGATGAGAACTACCTAAAAAGACAGTTTATCATTTTCATTTTGACTACCAAAATAATCAAAGCCTATTTTGAGCTGCATTTTTAAGCTATTGAATTCAAAATTGTTTTTCCTATAATTGTGATCAATTTTATCTTTAAGTTTAAAATTTATTTTTATTTATTTATTTTTTTAATGAAAAATGTTTTGTTTTAGGGGCAGGGACTTGCCATGTTGCTCAGACTGATTTCAAACTCCTGGCCTCAAGTGATCCCCCCACCTAAACCTGTGTAGTAGCTGGGATTAGGTGCAAGCCACCATGCCTGGCCAAGAAATTATTCTTTAATTCATGTTATTTTCGGATCCTTTTCCTTTAAATTTATATTTTATCATTTTGCCATATGTCTACATATAACAGATGAACATATAATATGCCATTCCACATATTTGAAGAAACATGACAGAGCATAAATAAATTAATGTATCTTGAAATGTGAGCCTCTTAACATGTAATGAGGTAGCAAAATGGAAGGCATCTGGAGGTCATTTCAGGGGCTGATCATCTAGTCGTCTCTTGCTATTGGTGACTATACTTTGTAATTTACTGAAAGGGATTGTTGCACACTAGTCTCTTTTCAGCTGTTCCTTCTGAAATATAACTGAATGCTAAAAGAGTTTCCATTTCTTCCTCGTTTGCTTTTTTGTCCTACCAGTCTCCCCCAGTCTAAACACATATGAGGTTGAGATGAAGGTTTAAAAATGTCCTTTATAGAGGGTCCATCCATATCTCAACACATAATAGAATAAAGTAAGAACAGAGATTTTTTTTTTTTTGTCCCAAGCTTGATAGTTCTCTTTCATGAAACTGTGGTACAGATCTACCTCTTAAATATAAGAGTGATCCATGTGAATACTTCTTTTGTTCAATCCCTCGCTCTCTCCCTTTCCTCTCCCTGCAAGGACAAGTAAAATGAGAATCCCTTACTATAACTTTGATGTGGAAGCAGTAAACCTGCAATTCCTGTGCTAAGCAATCTTTAACTCTTTCTTGGCTTTCTAAAAAATATCCAAGATGAACAGTGCACGGTATTAATGGTACTATTTTAGACACCCAATATGGTAATTAGATAGATATGAGAGAGAGAGAGAGAAAGAGGTGCACACTATTTATCACTCAAATCATATAGTATGTCATATTACTTAAGCCAGTGAGGTGAGATTATTCAATACAGGCCAGACAACAAATGGTGCTTTTTCATTTCATCATTCCTATGGAAATATCACCATTTAGCCATCCAGAATGATTAAGCTTAACATGACACTTCTGCTTAAAATATGCCTGCTGTCCTGCTTTTAGGATAAAGACAAAAGTTTTTCGCCATGTGTGGTGGCTCATGTCTGTAATCCCAGCACTTTGTGAGGCTGAAGGAGGAGGATTGTTTGAACCCAGAAGCTTGAGGCCAGCCTGAGCAACATAATCAGTTTCCATCTCTACAAAAAGTAAAACAATTAGCCAGGCATGATGGCATGTGCCTGTCCTCCCAACTACTTGGGAGGCTGAGGTGGGAGGATTGATTAAACCTGAAGGCCGAGGCTACAGTGAGTTGTGATTGTGCTCCTGCACTCCACCCTGAGCAGCAGAGCTGGACCCTGTCTCAAAACAATTTTTCTTTAACCTGGTTTAACAAGGATACCTTTAATCATCTTCATCCTGCTTACTATTCCCACCTTAATACTTACTATTAGGTTCTTTCAGATGATGGGCTAGAGCAATATTCAGTTACACTCCATTCCCTTAATGGACCATGCTCTAGCTCAGTCCTAAACATCGGAACATACACTTATCTTGGACTTCTAGTTTCCTGTTCTTGAGGTCTCAGCCAAGTCATCTCTTTACATGGGAAGCCTTTTAGTAATGTATCTCCCCATGACTCCTCACCCGTAATCTGAATTACGTATCTAACTTTTATGCATATTCCTATTATACTACTTCACGTACTGTATTGTAAATCTACTTATTACTTAAAAATATTTTCATTCCCAATATATTTTGAGGGACAAAACTGTGTTTACTTTATGGTTGTATCCCACATCATCCAGCAACCAGAAAATGAATATTAAAAGAAAAATTAGATGAAGAAATGGCTTCAAAATTTATTGAGTAAAACCATGTAGAGAACCAAGGCAACCAAATCCAGTACTACATTCCAGACATACTGCTAAAGAAAATAGACATATAATTTAGAAAAATACCTATTTCTCTTTTTAACCAATGCCTTGTTTTCTTCCCACAGGCTGAAATTCTTTCATTTTTCTATGGCCTAAGTTTCTGTCAGTAGATAATCTATTAGTAATTCATTTAGAAGGAAATAGTAATATCTTTCAACATTCAAATTCCCGAGGAATGATTAGGCTTAGTATTAATTCACTGCCTGTTTTCAGTTGCTTGTCCTCTTGCTTTTCTTATAACAAAGGGATTAGCAAGTTTAAGACTGCTCACTATTATGGTATAAACTGAAATATATAGCAATTCAAAAGGAAATATTAGAAAACTATCTTTCTGTTATTGAGATTCAAATATGGTAAAGATATTAAATATTTCATGTTAATAAAGTTATACAAATTTTCTCATTGGGGTATTTATCCCAATTTATAAAATATGTATAGATATCTATTTTTTTCCTTGGAACAAAATAAAACTAATTTTATAAAATTGACTTTTGTAAAATAATGACTTAACTTGAAACACATTTATTTACCCTAAATTAACACTTATTAAAACGTAGGCCGGGTACAGTGGCTTACACCTGTAATACCAGCAGTTTGGAAAGCCAAGTCAGGAGTATCACTTGAGGCCAGGAGTTCAAGACCAGTCTGAGCAAGATAGCAAGACCCAGCCATCTCCACAAGACACAAAATAATAACAGCAATAATAATAATTATCACCAAACTTCTAGCAATTAATTGAAATCAGCTGCAGTGCAATTTTGATGAAGAAGAATGCATATAGGCAGGAAAAGATGATCAATGAACATTTTCAGGCATATAGTATTATAGTGGGAGGATGACCTAAGGAACTCTGGACTTGGAAATTTTGAGAAGCCTAGGAAGGCAGCATGATGTCAGGCTCCTAGTACCCACCTCGAAAATTGTAAAAGATTGTATAAACTCATCCCTCCTTGATCATTTTCAATCCCTACTATATGAAAACAACTGAGTATCAGAGCATGACTTCACTAAATTAAAAGACCACAGTAAAAATAACCTCTGTGCCTGGGCGCGGTGGCTCACTCCTGTAATCCCAGTACTTTGGGAGGCTGAGGCAAGTGGATCACCTGAGGTCGGGAGTTCAAGACCAGCCTAGCCAACATGGCTAAAATCCATCTCTACTAAAAATACAAAAATTAGCCAGGTGTAGTGGCATGCACCTGTAGTCCCAGCTACTTGAGAGGCTGAGGCAGGAGAATTGCTTGAATCCAGGAGGTGGAGGTTGCAGTGAGTGGAGAGCATGCCACTGCACTCCAGCCTGGGTAACAGAGCGAGACTCCACCGAAAAATAAAATAAATAAAATAAAAATTAAAAAAAAAAACACCTCTGGATCTAAGCTCTAACAATTCAAAAAATGTTGAATCATCTACTACAGCTTAAGAAGCACCTAACTTGTATCTAGTGTGTCTACTCATATAATGGACTAATTAGTTGAAATCTCTTTCTGTCAAAGGAAATGAAGAAAATAAATGACTTTTTCTTTTCTTAACATTTTAATTCAAAACTTTGTGTTTCTATGTCCAGATTTGTAAACTATTCTTGGCTAATGAGAATTTTAAAAAGAAAAGTCCTATAATGGATTTGGCCTTTTAACCTTCAATCAGGCAGCTTTATTTTCAGATAATTCTTCTTAAAATATCAGAATTACTCTGAACAAGTCTTTTGATTGAATATTTCATAATGTATTCCCACTTCCTATATCAGGATATAATTCTAACTTCTTTTTGAACTTGTTTAGTTTCCCCACATGTGGATAATATCTCTGCATTATCACATCTAAATGTTCTATAATGAACAAGACAATGGGAACACTTCCTTTGTGATGGTATGCTATTAAAAATTTATGAATCTGCTTCAGAGCATCAGCAGAAACTGCAAAATTCTCTCTTAATGCTGTAAATAGAACAGTGGTCAAAACACAGCATTTCATGTTTTTGTCTTTTAATTCTGAGTGAATGAACTCGAACCAGATTTTTATCTCCACCACTCCACTAAAATGGCTCTCTCAAGAATTCGAGTAACTTTGATATTGCTTTAGCCAATGGTTCAGCCTTAATTCTCATTTTATTTGAGTAGTCACCCATATTTGACCAGAATTTCAGCATCAAATGTCCAAAAGCCTAGTAGTGTTGGCAATTTCTATTAGAAATCTAGTAAGAATTAGGAGCTTAACGTATCAAAAACTTATATTTTAATCTTTTAACCAAAACTTGTTTACCCTGTAGATTTTCTCCCAAGTCAGTTAATGACAACCTATTCTTCAAATTCATCATGGAGAAATTATTGGTGTCATTCTTCCTTGACCTCTTCCTCTCCTTTGTCCCATGCTATCTATCAGAAAATCCTGTGGACAGTATTTTCAAAAATGTTCAGAATTTCATCACTTCTTACTCTGCCAAGTTTATCCTCTGGTCTAAGCCACCAATGTTTCTCATCTAGATTATTGAAAGGCCTTAAAAATTTTCCTACCTCTGTCACTTTCCAATTTCTGCATGGCTTGCTATCTCACTTCCTTCAATTCTATACTCAAACTTTACCATGATGGTCAAACCTTTCATTTAACTTTGTTTAAAAAAAATTCATCCACCTGCTCCATATCAGGCACACATACACACCCGGACAAACACAAATACATATACATATACATATACATCACATTCTATCACTTCTGTCTGCATTTATTATTCCCTGCGGTATTAACTAATATCAACAGGCAGAGGATGAAATAGCTGTTGAATGTCTGCCAACAAAGAAGAAAGTAAGAAACTCCAAATCCTATATTTATTTTAGCAATAAAAACTACCTGCTAGTAAATTTGCTGTTTAGGATGAAAATAATATATTATTTAATTCACGTCCACACATATGGAATGACCTTACAGCGCTTCCTCCACGCCTAGTGACGTTTAAATAAAAAGAATCTAGACTTGGATCTAGACTGAACTTTCATATTGTAATGAGAAGAGACCCATTAGAGTTTGGATAAGAATGGATGTATTTTACATGTGTTAAGATTATAAATAAATTTTAAGCTGAGAGTGAACTGTGTTGAAATAAAGATGACTGGAACTTCTTTGACACATTCCCATTGACATATGGGGATTATTTTCCCTCCTCTTGAACCTGGCCTTGCCCAGTAACTTGTTTTGACTAATAAAATGAGCAGGAGTAATGTTTACAATGTGAGCAGGGCCTTAAAAGTGCTGCAGCTTCTGTCCCTGCCATCAAGTGCTTGTTTTGAGAACCCAGAAATGGATGCTGTGAGGAAGTCCAAGCTCCTACACTTGTAGTAAGTAAAGGCCCACGTGGAAGAAAATTGAGGCCTTTGGTCTATGGGCCCAACTGAGTTCCTAGCTGGCGTCTGGCTGCAAATGCCAGCCCTGGAATTTAGGACATTTTGGAGAGTTTAGCCATCCCATCCCTTTAGCTAACATCACATACAGCAAAAGCATTGCCAAGTCAACTCAGAAATATGAGATAAAATAAACTGTTGCTGTTTCGAGCCACTATTTAAAATGAATATTTTATTACATGGTAATGCATAACAATAACAAGAAAGCAAAATGTGTTATTTCAAAAACCCAGCATGTTTTCTTTGGTTTCTCTACTATCTTCTAGAAATATGGTATCTTTTGGTGGATCCTCTACAGCCAGGTGGGAGATGAGAGAATAGAGAAATATAATATTGTAAGGTATTTATTTTAGGAACCATACTTGAATGTAACATATATCTCTTCTCCCCAAATTTTATTGACCAGAAATTGGACAAGGCCATATGCAACTACTAAGAACGTCAGCTATTTAGTCTAGCAGTATGTCTGAAGAAGCAAAGAAACACCAACATCCTCCGACAGGATAGAAACACAAGCAATTATACTACATTCTTTTCTATATCTACAGGAAGCAAGAGTGTTTGCAAAATATGATGGTGTAAATACTAAAGCAGGAGTCTTAAGGAAATTATTATTAATTTGAAATAAATCCTTGTTAGAATGAATGAGAACTGACTTTGGAGGCTTTTGTGGAATCCAGTTGTTATTATAGATTTTGCAAAGGCACTGATATGAATAGTTTTCACTTAATAAATATTCTACTTTGCCACAAACAATTTGAGAAAAAATAAGAACCTACCATGGAAATTGAATTGAGATTTTGGAAAAAGACATGGGGATTTTTAAGGAACGGTTAAGAGAATTTTATTAGCTAGAAAGTTGACAGGTCATTCCTGTTATAATGTGACCTGTCAGAAAAGATAATGGAGACAAGGGACACAGAGATTAGTAACACAGACTAATACAAATGGGATAAATTAAGTGATAATAAATAAAAGAGATACATATTTGAAAGCACAATTATTTTAGAGGTATAAAAGTATAGTGGATGACCAGGTCTTGCAAGTAGCTATATCCATAGGTGCCTGAATTGGACTGAAGTGGAGTGCAGAGAAGGATCATATACATGAACACATTATAAAAGTGTAAGCATAGTTTTTTTTACAGATTATATATATATACACACACATTGTACATATTATATGTATATATACACATATGTGTGTGTGTGTGTGTGTGTGTGTGTAAATATATATATAGAGAGAGAGAGAGAATTCAAGATTATTCCAAGATGGTGAAGAGTTTTGTTACATATAGTTTCAAATTGTAATAGAAGTAGAAAGGGTAAGGATATAGGTAACTATTTTGAATGAGGTGAAATGGCTATGAAGAAAGAGATGCTTGATATGACCCTCCAAGGAAGAAACTGTTTATCTTTAGGTGGTTTAATGATGATCTAGAAATTATAGTAGGAAATCAGGACATGGTGACCTAATAAAAATGGCAACTTTGAAGCCTCAATATAAAGTAACTGTGGAATTGTGAAGTGTGTGTGTATACCGGTAGGTGTACATATGTGTGTTGGTGTTCCTGCATTGTATTATTCGTGCCTTCTTAATAATATTTAATGAAACTTGAAATCAGAATTAGAAGAATGAGTCTTGGAATGTAATTTATGGCTGATTAAACAGAGAGAACTCCATGTAGGTTTACCTCTTCAGAGCTGTATTTTAAATTTCAAGGAGGGGTATGAGTCCTGGGATTTACCTTTCCCATGGATATACTTATTTACACTCTAAATTAGAGTAAGAACCCATGATTCTTTTTTTGGAGGAAAGATTTTTCTCCTTTTCTTTAGGGGGAAGGGGAGCAGCACTCATCTAAGCAAATAGATTTCATATTTTCACATTCTTCATCTGTGTTACAGACTCTGACATGTGTAGGATGTCATGGTTATCAGCACCTTGCCCAAGTAATAAGAACTGAAGGCAAAAGTAGATGGCACAAATGTTATGTAAAAATCAATAATTAATATATCTAATACAGAAATCTTATATGTGCATTCACAATAATAATCATAAAGTAGACCTCAAAACCTAATAGTACAAAAGCAGAATGCTAAGTTTTATTTATGAAACTTCGCATTTCATAAATGTTAAGTTTCATAAATGCTGATTTCATAAGGTGGGAGAATCCCGTAATATGAAGTCAGGAGTATACAAGAATGTAACTGTGGAATAGGAACTCCAAAGATCAGTATGAAATGTTTTGGAATGGATGAAAAAATTGTTAAAGGTAGATGTAACACAGAAGTGCGCAGATGTGAGGCTCTAAGGTGGAATAACCTTAGGGGTGTTTAAATATTGATGGTTATTGGAAGTGTCCAAGGTATGATATAGAATTAATTAAACTGTATTCAATTTTTCAACAAATACCAATACATAAAGTTGCTAAAAATCAATTGTAGCAAACTGAATGTTTTTAAGAAATTATGCTTTTAAACATGACTTAGACAGTGGCACAGAGGTTTAGACTCTGTATCCGGACCTTGTAGTGAAACAAGCACTGATTTCTATGGTGGAACAATAGGTCTTGCCTGAACTTGGTTATTCTTCAAAGGAAATCCTAGTCAGATACTAACATATTTTGAGAAAATAAAGTTCATGTTCAAAACTGGATTAGTAACTGTTTGCAGTAGTGAAGAATGGCGGGAGCAGTACCACAGACTGGGAACCGGGAGAACGACATGTACTGTTGTACCACTAACTTTGAGCACACAATTTCTGTTACACATGTGGGAATTTTACAGCCACAACCCACTAGTTATTTTCAGAAAATTATCTTTGTTTAGAGTAAGATAATTTTATTTGGATTTCACTTATGCAGAACACCACATCCTTCCATTGTGCCAGTAAACTAAGTACGTGAAACTCTCCAATTAGGAAAAGCTAGAGAGAGTAGATTCCCCAAGCCAGGTTCACTCTGTACTGTAATCACGAAGCAAAATGCGTGGATGTTTAAAAATGAACAAAGAACTGCATTTTCTTAAAACTCACTCTAATCTAATTCTATAAGGTTGTTAAAAGGACTGATGATCCAACTTGTTGAGGTCCTTGGAACCATTCTGGCACAATGTTATGCTATGTCTTTGTTGAATGAATAAAATCATGATGAAAAGTTTTGAAGTTTTCAGCTGAAAAGTCAGAAGCAACTATTAAGTTCACATCCCGTGGCTTCCGGAGGAAGACATTCTTGAGATTTCAGTTTGTAATTGTGAATTTTCTATGAGAGTAGCTGTATATGTGTGGCGTGTGTGTGGGGGGGGGGGGGGGGGGCGGAGGGGGGTGTTTTGTTTCTTTAGATTTAATTTTTCTAAATAATTTTTTAGTTTCGTACCAAAGTCTCATTATTTAAAACAATACATCAGAGAATACATTCATGTTTCTGAAATTACTGAGTTCAATGTCACAATTAGCAGCTGTGATACAGTTTTACATGCTATTATGTTAAATTAATAGAATTCTATATTTAGTACTCTGCTATAGCTATTTAAGGGATTTATAATGTATTTCAAATTGTTTTAAAATTTGAATTACCAATATAATAATTATGAAGAAACACAGGGAAATATATTTAGAATTTTTTATGTATTTTACATTAAACTAAATAAAGGCATCATAACATAAATGAACTTTAGCTTTTCTTTGGAGAAGAGATATGAACACTAACTTTGTTAAATGTGGTCACATGTTGTATGATAGATTTCTTGAATATACAATTAATCATGTAGTAACTGTATATAAACTAATATATTTTTTTAAAATGCTGAGACTGGATATAAAGTGTTCTTACCTCAAAAAAATGATAATTATGTTAGGGAAAGATAATCAGCTAGATTTAGTCATTCCCCAAGGTATACATACTTGAAAATGTTATGCTGTACATGGTATATACGTACACTTTTTTCTGTCTTTTCTTTAGTAAGTAATTTTATTAGTTAAATTTTGTATATGTTAATCAGAGTCTTAATATAGTTTCAAATAACGGTAACCAATGTTTCTTAGGTAGGAAAAAAGAGAAGTCTTTAATATAAGTTATATGTCCTTCAACAAAAAGCATGAAGTCAGTAAGAAACTCAGTGATTCAATTTTCAGTGTAGTGCACTGTGGTTTAGTTCCATAATTCTCATTATGGCTAATTGGCATCAGGCAGTTAAACTTGCTATACTACACTAAAAATGAAATGAGTACAACAGCAAGCTGTGCATATACTTCAAATATATTTAATATCCTGTTGCTATACTTAAGGTTTACTCACTAGGGAGGTTGTTGTCTTCTAAATCGTCAGAAAGAAGAAAATAACTTTGAACTTTCTAATTTGAACAGTAAATGTGCACAGAGGAAAATAGGCTATGTGGACTAATGACTTAAATGTCCCCACAAACTAACCATCTACATCTACACGAAAATACCATATTATTTTTCAATTGCTGTGTAATTACCATAAACCTAATGATTTAGGAATACACAATTATTATGTCGATTTCTGTGGGTAAGGAGTCTAAGCATGGCTTTGCTAGGTCTGCTGTAGAGGGTCTCACAAGGTTGAAATTAAGGAGTCAGAGAAGCTATATTTTCACCTGAAGGTTTAACTTAGACAAATATCCCTTCAAGCTCATTTAGGGATGAGCAAAATTTATTTCCTTGTTCTACAACCCAGGACCTGGCCTCTTGCTGACTTCTTCAGGAAGCACCCTCATGTCCCAGAAGCCACCAACAGTTTCCTCTCATTGGTGAGTCTCCCTCAAATGTCTCAAAACATGACAGCTTGCTTCTTAGAGGCTAACAGGAGAATAGCTCTCTCCAGCATTCTAAAATGAAGTCTCCTAATTACAAAATGTGACATAACCTAACCCTGGAACTGGCATTCCCATCACCATTGTCATCTATTAGCTAGAATCTAATTTCAGGTCCCACCACAATCAAGGGGAGAGGATTATACAATGATTCACTGGAGTTCATCCTATGGAATGTCCACCACAAATGTCAATCTGCTTGAGACCACTTCTTTACTTCTTTATTCCATATTAAATATAGACTCATCATTTCATTTTAAGCTTTTCTAGCCAGGCAGGGTGGCTCACGCCTGTAATCCCAGCACTTCAGAAGGCCGAGGCAGGAAGATCACTTGCTGTCAGGGATTTAAGACCAACCTGGTCAAGGTCGGGTGCAGTGGCTCAGGCCTGTAATCCCAGCACTTTGGGAGGCCGAGGTGGGCAGGTCACGAGGTCAGGAGATCAAGACCATCCAGGTTAACACGGTGAAACCCCGTCTCTACTAAGAATGCAAAAAATTAGCTGGGCATGGTGGCAGGAGCTCAGAGTCCCAGTTACTTGGGAGGTTGAGGCAGGAGAATGGCGTGAACCTGGGAGGCGGAGCTTGCAGTGAGTTGAGATCGCTCCACTGCACTCCAGCCTAGGTGCAGAGTGAGACTCCGTCTAAAAAAAAAAAAAAAAAAATTTACAAGGAATAAACAACCCCATCAAAAGGTGGGCAAACGAGCAGACACTTCTCAAAAGAAGACATTTATGCAGCCAACAGACACATGAAAAAATGCTCATCATCACTGGCCATCAGAGAAATGCAAATCAAAACCACAATGAGATACCATCTCACACCAGTTAGAATGGCAATCATTAAAACGTCAGGAAACAACAGGTGCTGGAGAGGATGTGGAGAAATAGGAACAATTTTACACTGTTGGTGGGAGTGTAAACTAGTTCTACCATTGTGGAAGACAGTGTGGCGATTCCTCAAGTATTTAGAACTAGAAATACCATTTGACCCAGCCATACCATTACTAAGTATATACCCAAAGGATTATAAATCATGCTGCTGTAAAGACACATGCACACGTATGTTTATTGTAGCACTATTCACAATAGCAAAGACTTGGAACCAACCCAAATGTCCATCAATGATAGACTGGATTAAGAAAATGTGGCATATATACACCATGGAATACTATGCAACCGTAAGAAGGGATGAGTTCATGTCCTTTGTAGGGACATGGACGAAGCTGGAAACCATCATTCTCAGCAAACTATCACAAGGACAAAAAACCAAACACTGCATGTTCTCACTCGTAGGTGGGACTTGAACAATGAGAACACTTGGACACAGGATGGGGAACATCACACACCAGGGCCTGTCCTGGGGTGCAGGGAGTGGGGAGGGATAGCATTAAGAGATATACCTAATGTAAATGACGAGTTAATGGGTGCAGCACACCAACATGGCACATGTATACATATGTAACAAATCTGCACGTTGTGCACATGTACCCTAGAACTTAAAGTATTAAAAAAAAAAAAAAAAGGAAGAAAGAAAGAAAAAAGAAAGACCAGCCTGGGCAACATGGTAAAACCCGTCTCTACAAAAAAATACAAAACAATTAGCCAGGTGTGGTGGCCTGTGCCTGTAATCCCAGCTATTCCGGAGGCTAAGGTGGGAGAATTGCTTGAGCCAGGGAGATCAAGGATACAGTAAACAGTGATTGTGCCACTGCACTCTAGCCTGGGTGACAGGGCGAGAACCTGTCTCAAAAAAAAAAAAAAAAAAAAAAAAATTCAATTTTTTCACTTCATTCCTTGAACTTCCTGTTTTATTTCCTTATAATTTTCATCTTTTTTCTGATTTTTCACCTTTCTTTCTTGACATAAATGCATAAATTATTTCTCATAAAAGCCTTATTAGAGAAAAGATTTATTCTCAATCCAGCTATCTTTCTTTGTATCTAATTATTTCTATAAATCACCACAACACAACACATTGGATAATTGGATAAATTACCTCCTCTCTTTATCAAACACACCATGCCTCTAACACAACCAAGACTATTCTTTCAATTGTTTGCAAAACAGGTCAGTGTTATGTGATGATACCTGGCCAATACGACAAGGTTTCTGTGATTATTTGTTATGGTTAACACTTAATACACTGGACAGTATTTTAATATAAAGAAGCTATATGAACACCACTAGGTAAATGGTTCGCTGGGTAAAAAGCATTTTTTAATTTTAAAAAATTATACATGGATATAATATCATTATGAAACATGGATACTATGGAAAATTATATACGAAAGAATGAATTGACTGACACATGCTTACTTTTAGTATAAACATGGATTTATATTCAGAGACATCAATATTTTTGTTACACATATAAATCATTATTGTCAACATATGGTTTAACTTTCATTTCTGGAATTAACAATACTACATTGAACACAGAGTTTTATTTAAAACAAAGTGTTGTGGGAATCAACAACCAGTTTCTTTAGTTGTATGATTGTTGAAATATTTACCACTTGGTGTCATTTCTTATGAAAATTATCAACATCAGAATTTGACAGTGTTTTTGTATTTAAAAATGATTACTTAATAAATTAATATATCCTAGTTATTGCTACAAATAGTGCAGTTTTACTTGAGTTATTTATCACAATCTTGTTGCAAAGATTATTATCCCACTCTTGCAACCCTATATTTCACTGTTGATTTTAAGTCCTTCTTTTTATGATTAAGTTATATCTAAAACAGTATTAATAGTATATTGCAGTAATTAGACATTCTACAATCTACCATTTTTAAACATTCAATATTTTTCCTCTAAATAATTGGATCTTATAATATGATGAATAATTTGCTTATTTTGAAAAAGATTTCAGTGTTTACCAACTAGGCTTACTTTGACAACTGCAAATAATAAATAGATAATATGATATAAAAGTAGGCACTTGTGATCTTTAAATCCACATGATAATAAATAATAAATATATTTAAGTGAATTAGTTTTAATAGCAATTTGATTCATTAGAATTTCATTGTTAATTTATTCTATTTTGCATTCATAACAGGTATTTTATTGTTTCCAAAGCTGGCCAGTTATAGCCAGTTTGGAATTTAGTCACAGACTTTAGTCACATGAATTCCAATTACTTCAAAACAACTTTTCAAAGACAAAAATGTGCTAATGACCAAAAATAAATTTCTCAAAATACAGAAAACAAATATTTATTACAAAGAGAAAAATCTTTCCTTCTTTTTAAATGAATAACAAAATTTTAGACTAACATAAAATTGATAATATATATGTTTAAATGGTAAATTATTGCTACAAGACATATTTCCATCTAAAGATCTGTATGCTATTTCCCAGAACATTATACATTAATTTCCAACCTACCTATATATTTACATGTTTTAGGGAAATGAAGTAAATTCACTGTGATATTATTTTTTTGGAAAATAGTTATTCATAGCCCTGGAACTCTTATAAGAGTAAAGATTACAAAGAAAAGCATATACAAATATTACCATGCTTAAATAACACTAGGCATTCTATGAAATTGTAGTAAACAGTGAGGCTGGAAAACTGCTTATTTCAAGAGTCATACTCCTTTTATTTTAAGTAAGCTTTTGGCTTTGAACTTCTAGAGAAGCTAGAGTTTATCTCGTGCAAGAGGGATCAAGGATTTAATCTTCACTATAGGATTTAAAACATTTTCAAGGGAAACATGAACTTCAAAAATGCATCATGCTGCCTGAACTACCCAGGAGTGGTTTCCTTATGTTATATGAACACCCACACAGTGAAAGTAAATATTTAAAAAAATTCTACTATTCTCATATACTCCTACTTTAAATAGAAGTTTGTTTTTTTAACTTTACACAAACTTTGCATGGATAGGTCATTTGACTCTGCCAAAATTATTATAAGAATTGGATTAGCATGGGGATTCTTAAGCAGTGCCTCAAGAAGAAACTTACACATTTTTTTTTCCCTTATAAAACAGTTTAAAAAACCTATTCTGCTATGACTGAGATGGAAACTTTTATCTAACCCGTTTTTTAAAACTTTACAACCAAATAATATATTTTTAAAATAGCATAACAATTAATTCCGAAAACAAAGTAAAAGTTACCTCAAGTCTGAAAATAGTCTCATCAAAATATTGTATAACATTTGTTACATGTTAAATATTTAGCTTTTACTAAAATAGAAAAATAAGAAAGACAGCTTTCCTGAAAGTATATGTTCTCCACTCTCAATCACATTTCATACCTTTACACTCCTGTGTTTCAAAAATTCTATTGAGATAAGTATGTTTTCTTGTGTATTTATTGGTTTGTTTGCACTGTCGTATTAGGGGTTGTGGATAGAAATCAAACTATAGTGTTGGATTTCTGATTCAACTTTGTCCAAGCTTCCATAACAAACTTCATTGTTTTTTAAATGTTTTCTGTGTATAAGGTATTGAATTTATAAGGTATAGCCAATCTGTTTCTGAATATGAACAAGTACAGTTAGTTGAAAATTTACTAATTTCATAGTTTATACAATCAATATATTTCTGTTAAAAAGTTGATCATTCAAAAGTAGATATGAATCAAGTGAATAAGATAATACATGCTAAAAGTTACTGATGTCTAAATTATGTACAAATCAGTATATTATAATAAGGAGAATTTATTAATTCAGAGCTCTTACGTGAAAAAAGATAAAATTAAAAAGAACAGAAAATTGTCTTGAAAAGAACGGAGGGAATGCAGCCTAGATGATAAGGTGACTAGCATCCGACCTCTACTGTCAGGACAAACTCAGTAAAGTGTCTTCTTTTAGTTTTCTCGCCTGTAAAATTAAATTATGAAATTAAAAAGCCTTTCTATATTTGTGATCATCAATGTACTAATAGATGCTAACTTCAAATAACATTCTATGGTCAAATAAATTTTGTGGTTGCCTTAAACCAAGTTCAACATATTTCCTTATAATGTTTTCTTAAATGCTAATTGCATTGTGGATAAGGGTTGCCTGATTTAGCAAATAAAGTACAGAAGTGTCTGTTACATTTAAATTTTAGATAAGCAATGAATAATTATATGACCTATAGTAAGCATGTTCTTTGCTATATTTGGGTCGTACTAAAATATTATTTCTTGTTTTTCTGACATTGAAATTTAATTGGATGTATTTTATCTGGGAAATTTAATTGTAAAATATTCAAATTTAACTGGGCATATTTCATCTGTCAATGCTATTTGTGAATATAAAATAAAGAGGTGTAGCTTTCCCCAGAGACCTGTGTTTTTTTTTGTTTTTTTTTTTTTTTTGGTATATTTGATGGGGAAGTTCCAGAAGACATCTAGCTTGTAAACAACTCTAAACTCTGTTAAGTCTCTTCAGTTTGTAAAGAAAATTTGAACTGAGATTAATTTATAAAAAGGAAAATAATATCAACATCTAGTATTTATTCGGCACTTACTCAAGGCAGAAACTATCCTTGAATTTTTTCATTGACTCTACATGACAATTGTTAAAATTATTGCTTTTTCAATGGGGAACTTTAGGGCCTTGAGGCTTCAAGACTGCAGAGTTTATAAGTGGTGGAGCTGAGGTTAAAAACACCAGCTGTTTGTGACAGACTTCTACCACTATCAAAGCTTAGTCACTACTGTGTACCTCCTCTTTATGTGTATTTCATATATAAAAATATTTTATATTTCAAATTTAAAAATATTTTCAAATATAACTGAGTAAACTGTATTTTATTTAGATAATTTGTTTCATTTTGGTTTTATTTTTTGAGATTTTTTCTTTCAGTATTGAATTTATAAGAGTCAGGTTAGCACATAATTGTGTTTTATTAGGAAATCCTTGGCAGGAATAGACATGTGACTATGTGTTCAGAAGCCGTAAGAAAAATAACCAATTCATCTTTTCACTAACTAAATGGAAAAAAAAAAAAAACAAACTTCCAAGTCATCCCAAATGAATTTTCTTTTTAAAAGTAAGTAAATTTTTTCATTTAAAAAATTTATGTGAATATATATTGAAAGTTGTAAAATATAGAGGCAATAGAATGGATTATGCAAAAACTATTTATACAGGTACTTTATATGGTAACATCGATGTTACAAGGCAAAATGGGAATACACAAATTTGGGGTTGGAAGGTTTCTAATTCTTATTTTTCCTTTTTTTTCTTAAGGTGACAAGGAAATATGGCATTTTATTATATCTATTTTTTTTTTCATTTGCAAGAACAAATTGCCTTTTTGTTTAAAATATGCCTTTTAAAACTTCTTGTTTATTAGTAATGTTAAACTGCTTTATGAATAGGAAAGAACAAGCGTTGCTATATCATTGGATCCTGGATGACTAGGTCTACATCATCACCTACCAGATGCAACTGGGGACTGAGAGGCATTGCTGCTGACGTTTCGGAGGAATGGAGATATAACGGCAGATGTGACAGGCATAATAAGAAAGTCTGCAGGCTTCTTTAAATCACTAGAAATGAGAAGCCAGAAATGCTTAGCGTTACTGAAATAGGACTTTTTATAGCTGAATTGTCCTTTAGCCTGCACACACTTTGCATCCATGTTCAAATTAACATTACTATCTAGTCACTGCAGAGAAGGTGAATTCATATAAATTCAAACATTGGAAAAACTTAGCAGGTTAATTTTCTTTCTTAATTATATTCAGGAACTAAAGGAAGACTATAATAATTCTGGCATTTTTGTCACACATTTTCTGTTGTTGCAGAACTTCTAGAAGAAACAAAGTTGGTGTTTTATTCAAAAAAGTAAACGTTAAAAAATTAAATACTTCATGCTTTTATGTGATCATTTAGATGGAATTATTATGGAATATTAGAAATAGATAGGAATAAAATACTCTGTTTAATAAAGAAATAAAACAGAGATACATGGATGCTTTTAGATTTTAAAAAAATGCTTTTAGACTGGGCTCAGTGGCTAATGTCTGTAATCCCAGCACTTTGGGAGGCCCAGGTGGGTGGATCACTTCTGAGGTCAGGAGTTTGAAACCAGCCTGACCAATATAGTGAAACCCCATCTCTACTAAAAATACAAAATATTAGTCAGGCATGGTTGTGGGCCTGTAGTTTCAGCTACTCTGGAGGCTGAGACAGGAGAATCGCTTGGACCTGGGAGGCAGAGGTTTCAATGAGCCAAGATATTGCCACTACACTCCAGCCTGGGTAACAGAGTGAAACTCTGTCTCAAAAAGATTTTAAAAAGTTGCTTTAAACTACTGAGAACAAGGCTTGAAAGTGACTTAAAGATCACAAAGATCAACCATCCACCAATAATCCAAATGAGTATATGTTATGTATATCATATTTTATGTATAAACCAAATCTTTTAAATATTCATAATTTGAATGATAATTTTATGTAATATATGTTACATTCAGTACACAGAACCAACCGATTTCATATGTACTTAATGAGATATAAGCTTATCTAAACAAAGCAAGTAAATGAGTTTTTATTCATAAGAAATTTGTTAATATGATAGTAAAATGATTTTAAACATACCATTACATGGATATCATATAAATAAGAGATTATGTCCATCTAAACAAGAAGTTATATCAAATATATGTAGCAATTGGCATGTTCTAAATAAATCAACTGTATTCTTTCTGCAAGTCTAGATCACATATCTAAAAAATAGCTTTTATTACTCGAATTATTTTTCTAAAAGTCTTTTCCTCAATAACAATAATAATAATGTTAATAATGTATAAATAACTAAATTGCTATGGTGTTTTATTTTTCTCCATCCCTGTCTCCCATGTAGAGTGTTTTGAGTGTGGTTTGTGAAGATTGTGAGTGTTTGAAAGAAGGTATGAACCCCGTAAAAATAGTAGAAACATTATTCCTAGAAAAGTAACAAGCCTAAGTGATTCACCTATCATAAAAGAAACTCTGAAAGGAATCATATTATTGGGGTAGGCTTGTGTCAAATTATAAAACGTTTTTAAAAAGCCAAAAAAATTATACCCTAATTTTTTTCCAACATTACTGCAGAATTGAATGGAAGAAATAAGTAATAGCTCAATTTAGGAAAGGTCCTCTTATTTATGGAGTATGTCATTTAATGTTAATTGCATTTTTGCAGCAAACAGAGAACACTCTATAGTAGCATAAATAATTACAAATTTTTAAAATCTAAACTTTAGGTGAGGTTTAGATGCTAAAGCACTAGGCTACAGATATGCTGCCCAAGGTTCAAATGGATCACAAAGGACACATATTCTTTTATTTTTCACTTCTGCCCTTTTGTCATTAATTTGTGGCTTTCCAATCACAAACAGGAGATGTGCTGTGACTCTTCATTTGTTCTGTGTTCCAGGAAACAAAAAGAGCATTTTCTCTTAATAAAAAATGTATCCTTATTATTTTTGGTAATAGCATTTTGAACTATGTTCTACTAAAGCACTTTTACCTTTTCTTTTTTGACTAGATTTCTTTTATATGACCATCTTATGTGCACATGTGAGAAGGTAGATATATTAATTTTGCCACCTAAAAGGTAGGGGAAAAAAGGAGTGAAAAAGATTGTGAATGGCTTTAAAGTAACAAATTTACACTGTCTTCTAAAGGGATATTGTCAGGATATAGAACTATTTTATCTTAAACTAGTCTATGAATATATTAAAGTAGTCATTTTTGTCAGTACTGTCATTTAATCATTTAAAAGTAAGTAATGACTAAAGATTTGCTATTTCTTAAACAGAATAAAAGAAAGAAATTTAGCATGTACTTAAAATTTGTTTTGTTTCCTCATTTTTAGAGCAATCTCTTCCCTCAGCCAGAGAAAAGACAATGAGAAAGATGGTGGCTCAAAGAAGTCTGTGTGTGTGTATGTGTGTGTGCGTGCATAATGATAATTATGCTTTTCCTGAAAAGGAAGTGTAGTCAATGAACATTTATTCTGAGATTAAGTTTTGCTGCTGATTGCTTATATAATGTGTTCATCGTACAATTCATTTCCAGATAACAGTTGCATGTAGAGTCCTGGGTTAGTATTAAAAATATTAAAGTTCTCTTCATTTGAGCAAGTCTGCATTGAGTTTTTATTTTATTTTATTTTTTACAATTTCATTACATAAGAAATCAAACACTCCTTTTCAAGTAGTTTGAATTTCTTGAACTTGGCTTCATAATTTATAGATGAAAGAGAATTCTTTGCCTATTCCTCTATTTGATTTTTAAGGGAGGAATGTGTTTGCTTAAAGACTCTGGGCTATACTGCATCCTTAATGAAATCAATAGTCTAGTGGAGACATCAAGGATGGGTGAGAGCCCTACCTACATATTTAACTTGTGAATTTTTTTTTTTTTTTTTTTCCCTGCAGAGACCTATGATTACTGTAGCCACCTGGTATCTAAAAGATTTCCACGCAATTTCTTAAACATGAATCTTTTTCATCATGCTGAGACATTACTTGAATATTAGCAGAAATAATTCATTCACTCACTTTTTAGAAATGTCAAGGTAAGCATTGTCAAGAAAAAGAGTACTGTTAGTGCTGAAGCGCTCAACTGCTCTAAAATTACCTTTAAAAATATGTGCAGACTATGAAAAAAAGCAAAATCTTAATTACCCTATATAGACTTAGAATTGATGCGTCATTGAAGACTGAATCAATTGGAAATATCTGGCACTAATTTTTCCTCATATTTATTCAAATATACAAAGAGGTGTAATTAGATAACACGTTTGCTTGGTTGGTCAGTTGGATTTTTTGAGACAGAGGCTCATGGTCGCCCAAGCTGGAGTGCAGTGTGGAGATCTCGGCTCACTGCCACCTCTGCCTCCCGGGTTCAAGCGATTCTCCCACCTCGGCCTCCTGAGTATCTGGGATTACAGGCGCACGCCACCACGTCTTGCTAAGTTTGTGTTTCTTGGTAGAGACGGGGTTTCACCAGGTTGGCCAGGCTGTTCTCAAACTCCCGACCTCTGGTGATCTGCCTGCCTCGGCCTCCCCAAGTGCTGGGATTACAGGGGTGAGCCACCACATCTGGCCAGCTACACATATCTGATAGACCAGAATGAGGCATATTTTTAGATACCCAGATTGGGTGTTCGAGAATAAAGAAAGAGCACTGGATATTTATTGAACAATGAAGTATTTGAATGTGGGTTCAACTGAAAAGAATTTAAAAGAAATAAGAACTGTCCTGCAGATTCCCTTTGATGGTAGTCTTCTAAAATGTGGCTCTAGGGGTTGTGTTTGAACCTCTTTCAGGCAAAAATAACCAAAACAACAGAAAACTACTTTCTACAAGTCCAAATAAAAAGTAAATAATTTCTTCTAGACTAATATGATTTTCATTATATTTGAGATTTATTGGAAGAAGCTTTTCCGTTTTTATTTCTTAGCAGGTGAATAGATCTCTAGAGATTAAAAACAATATTTGACATTTTTAGGAAAAACTCTGAAGAAACCCTGAAGATCTTTAGTATGAGAGTAAATTTCTGACTAGCCATTAGTTGCACCATTAGTTAAGCATGTTGAAGTTACTTTCCTTTTAGATCGCAATTCCAAAGGTGGCATTTGATCGCTTCAGACATTGAACAAACAGCCATTAACTTCTGCTCTAAACTATTGCTAGTATTGCTTATTTCAATCCTTCAAAGCCTCTTCTTGTGAGAAATATAGTATTCCAATCTAACTTCTCCCTTTGAGTCATGCCGAACATCTGCATATCTTTTCAATAAAATGGTCAGGACTTAAACTGGCTTTTCCCTGAGGACATTTGATCCTTCTGTTGCTAGTACAATCCTAGGGCTGGACGGCTGCTGGGTCAGGCTGGGAGGCAGGGGCTCAGTGGTTATATTCTCTTTGATACATTCCAATGCAATTTCTTGTTTTTGTTTTAGCTTCTTGCAAATTAATTAATTCATTAATTCATTCCACTTTGGGGCTTAGGCCATCTGACTTTATCATTGTCATGTAACTATTATTTCATGTTGTTATATGCAGACTTCTGGGTCATTTCCTTGCATTTTTCCCCAAAAAACTGATGTATACAGTGCAAACCAAATGATCTTCACTCATCCCTCCTCACCTAAAAATGCATCAATGCCACACTCATTCTTTCTTCCTTCTAATACTAGTGAATAAGATGTCCATCTAATTAAAGCAATTTTGAATAACATTCTCTGGATCCTTCATATTTGTCTTCTCTTTCCCCCAAAGTTCTCAAGAAAACTTGCTTGATTTCAAGATAATTGAAGTGTCATCTTCTCTGTGAATCTAGCGCTGCCTATACCGGGTTTAAATCAGTGTCCTTTTAAGCTTTACTTTCTCTTTCTTTCTTTCTTTCTTTCTTTCTTTCTTTCTTTCTTTCTTTCTTTCTTTCTTTCTTTCTTTCTTTCTTTCTTTCTTTCCTTCTTTCTTTCTTTTTCTTTCTTTCTCTTTCTTTCTTTTTCTTTTCTTTCTTTTCTTTTTTCTTTCTTTCTTTCTTTCTTTCTTTTCCTTCCTTCCTTCCTTCCTTCCTTCCTTCCTTCCTTCCTTCCTTCCTTCCTTCCTTCCTTCCTTCCTTCCTTCCCTCCCTCCCTCCCTCCCTCCCTCTTCCTTCCTTCCTTCCTTCCTCTCGCTCTCTCTCTCTCTTTCTTTTCTTTCTTTCTTTCTTTCTTTCTTTCTTTCTTTCTTTCTTTCTTTCTTTCTTTCTTTCTTTCTTTCTTTCTTTCTTTCTTTCTTTCTTTCTTTCTTTCTTTCTTTCCTTCTCTCTCTCTCTCTCCCCTCTCATCAATTACGTTTATCACACTACATTGTAATTTTTTCTTCTAGCTTTTTAAACACACCATAAGGGAAAGAAATGCATCTTTTTCAACCATTTATCCCTCAGATGCATCAAAGAATCTATTCAATAAATGTTGTAGAATGTTAGAGAAAAATAAGTAAATGGCAATTTCAATTAATTGTTCTCTTTTTCTCATTGATGGGCAAACTAATAATATTTAAACTTTAATATATGAATGTGTAAAGTAAAATGTGGCACATTTAAAAATAGTAAAATGTGGCAAGTAGAATACGCATATCCAAAAGGATGTTATGATTATCTGTTACCAAAAATTTTCCATTTGCTATGCCAAATATAAGAATTTACAAAAACACACGGAAACTGAAAATTAATCAACTTCCTCCGATCACTTTACCTATACAGGAAGATCTGTATCTGTATTTAAATTATTGACTGAAATTTTATTGTAAAGTCCTGGAAATGGTCTGTAACATTATCTTCAAAATTCAAATATCCTAAAATATACCACATCTCTTTTATTTATGTATAATTAATTAATAGATAAAAAATACAAATTGTACTTTTCTACTGACATTTCTGCCTTAGCTGTAAATGAAGTTCACATTTATTGTTTGACTTTCAATTCCTCTACTATTAAAATAAGCATATTGTTTCCTGTCACCAATTTTCTACATGAATTATGAAGTTAATATGTATCTAATGAAAATCTTTCTTATAGTTTTACATGGTTAAACTTTATACATGGTTGAGTAAAAAGAAAGTCAATTATGAAATACCTTGTAAATTGACACAAATATTAAATTATCAACTTGATGGTGAGGAAAGATGACTGGCTGTTGGTTTTTATTATAAAAAAGCACAATTCTTTTTTAAAATGTTAGTTTTTATTATTTGAAAAAAAACTATAATGGGTTGCAACATCAGCAATTATTATCTGTCAGTGAAGTGTGTTACATGGCACCATAAAAGAATGTTTACTGGGACAAGACAATATAATTTGGGGACTTTAATTATAAAAGACAAACACAGTATAAAAAAAATTAGAAAAGTATTCTCATCTTATGAGATCTGGAGACATCTTTACCAGCTCTATTTTTTTCTCTTTTTAATAATATAAAGAAGCACAACTCAGATGAGTGCGATGGCACACACCTGTAATCCCAGCGCTTTGGGAGGTCGAGGCGGGTGGATTGCTTGGGCTCAGGAGTTTGAGAGCAGCCTGGGCAACAAGGCAAAAACCCGTTTCTACAAAAATACAAAAATTAGCCAGGGGTGGTGGTGCACACCTGTAGTTCAGCTACTCAGGAGATTAAGGCAGGAGGATCGCTTCAGCCTGGGAGCCGGGAGGTTGCAGTAAGCCATGATCATGCCACTACACTCCAGCCTGGGAGGCAGAGTGATAACCCATCTCAAACTCTTTGCTGGTGCAAAATTGAAGATATGTTGGCTTATGTAAAAAGGCAGTAAGAATAATTTATTGGCTCATGTAACTAAACTACAGGAAGGACAATGTAGCAACTAAGACCTCAAAACACCTCAGTCCCGAAGCCTGATTCCTGACAGCATTTTTTTTTCCGTTTTTGACTATTCTGCTTCTTTTTGCTCTTTGTTCTCTCAAATCATCTTTCACTACATGACTAGAAACATATGACAAGCTAGTGCAGACACATTACATCTTGCAACTTCAACTCAGAAAGGGCCTCGATCCTCTTTTCCCTTCTGAATCACAGTTCATAAATATTGGCCCAGCTGGAAAACAATGGGGTCTCTATAATGAATTGAAAGAAAGATTCTTTGGGATTGTAACATACTTTCCCATCTCTTTGTGTTTGTAAGAATGGTTAGCCAACATCAACTCGTGTAAAAATATGTGCTAGGTTTTATATAAATTTGAGATAACAAATAATTAGCAATCAACCCATGATTTAATCTTTTAATCAATATATGACATGAAAACAACCAAATGTAACATTACTAAGGCTAATTACCATAACAGAAGGTAAGTGGTTATTAGAATGCCTGCAATATGATTAGAATTTAAAATATAAACATTTCCATCATGAAAAGATAGAATGAGAAGAAATACAATTGAGAAAAGTCTTCATATAAAAAGTAATGATTAAATTGTATTCTGAAGGGCAGCAAACAATAGCAACGGGTAAAGCTAACCCTTAATTTATGTTAGAAGTAACCTTATATTGTAGAACATAAGTATTTGATGCTATCTGAACCTTAGTTTCCTAATCTGTTAGGTGGCTTTTAATTTTTTAGTATTAAAAACACTTTTCCCATTGTTAAAAGTACCTACTAAAATATTAACAAATTGTATCTAGTTTAAGAGGCGGGAGAATCACTTGAACCAGGGAGACGGAGATTGCGGTGAGCGAAGATCGCGCCACTGCACTTCAGCCTGGGTGACAGAGCAAGATTCCACCTCAAAAAAAAAAAAAAAAAAAAAATTGCAGTCTATCCATCTGACAAAGGTCTAATATCCAGAATCTACAAGGAACTTAAACAAATTTACAAGAAAAAAACACCACCATCAAAAAGTGGGCAAAGGATATAAACAGACACTTCTCAAAAGAAGACGTTTATGTGGCCAACAAACATATGAAAAAAGGCTCATCATCACTGGTCATTAGAGAAAATGCAAATCAAAACCACATTGATACCGTCTCACGCCAGTTAGAATGGCGACCAGTATAAAGTCAGGAAACAACAGATGCTGGAGAGGACGTGGGAAAATAGGAATGTTTTTACACTTTTGGTAGGCGTGTAAATTAGTTCAACCATTGTGGAAGACAGTGTGGTGATTCCTCAAGGATCTAGAACTGGAAATACCATTTGACCCAGCAATCCCATTACTGGATATATACCCAAAGATTATAAATCATGCTACTATAAAGACACATGCACATGTATATTTATTGCAGCACTATTCACAATAGTGAAGACTTGGAACCAACCCAAATGCCCATCAGTCATAGTCTGGATAAAGAAAATGTGGCACATATACACCATGGAATACTATGCAGCCATAAAAAGGATGAGTTCATGTTCTTTGCATGGACATGGATGAAGCTGGAAACCATTATTCTCAGCAAACTAACACAAGAACAGAAAACTAAACACCACATGTTCTCACTCATAAGTGGGAGTTGAACAATGAGAATACATGGACACATGGAGGGGAACATCACACACTGGGGTCTGTCAGGGGGTTGGGGGCAAGGGGAGGGATAGCATTAGGAGAAATACCTAATGTAGATGACAGGTTGATGGGCGCAGCAGACCACCATGGCAAGTATATACCTGTGTAACAATCTGTTTGTTCTGCACATGTACCCCAGAACTTAAAGTATAATTTAAAAAATTAAGAAAAAAAAAATGTTAGCAAGACCAAAAAAAGAAAGAAAAAAAAGAAGTATTTTATTAACAGAGATTCACTCCGTGTATAAAATTTTTAAAAAGTCTTCCACCATGCCTAAATATTCTGGTTATTGCAGTGGTCAAATAAGATATTGTTATGAAAGACCTTTCTAAAACACACATTTCTATAAATAATGGGTGTAATATAGAGTTATAAATGTATATGCAAACTTGGTGATAGTTTAAATTTTTTAAGCGTTTCTGTTTTAATGTATATTTTACTATTTTTCTTGCAATAAATGTTTCATATATTTGTATGATAAAGGCAAACTTGGATACTGTTTATAACATTTTGAAACATTTTGTTTTATCTGATATAATTAATATTTACCCATAGGACCAAATTACTCATGAATCACTGCTGCTTTGAAAACATAAAAGTTAGAGCCTGCTGTAAGATGAGTCAACTCAGTTTTGTTCTGAAACTGCATGTTTTTCAAAGTTAGCTATTATATTTCATAAAATATGTCTGTTAAAATATTTATGTTGAATTTCTAAATTCATTCATGTTGACAAATAGCAAAACACCACTACAATTCACCTAGGAATTCTAGTTAATTAAATACCAGTTGATCTGTTCATGCTTCTATTATGTTTTCTATAATAACTTAGAATAAAAAATTCATTGAAAAGACAGAAACACTTCATGGCAAATATTGGATGCTGTGTTAGAAAAAAGTTGAAGCTTTTTGTTCTACTTTAGAAAAGGAGGTGTTTATTAAAAGTTTTTGAATAATTTAAATAGCTACCTAAAATCACACAGGGACACAGCATACTGTCACAAAAGTTAATTTATTAAAAGAAACCATAAGGCTTCCTAGAGAAGCACTTAATTTGGGAGACTCATGGCTTAGCAGAACTATTAGAGTACCAGAATTGTAGGTTTTATTTATAATTCACATTTACTGTTTATTAAATATAAGACCCTAGATATTGACATTTTCTCTCTATTCCTCAAATTCTTTCTCTGTAAAAAAACACACAATTGACCTATATGATATTTATAATTTATTTCTGCTCCAAAAAGAAACAAGTTCATGAGGTACATGCAAATTATTATTATATTTAAATAAAATATTTAAAATACTTAAACATTTAAATTTTGTTACATTTAAACACTGTTAATAGCCTCATTGTTATTTAGAAAACTCTCCCCATAACTATTATGACATAAAAATAGGAGAATACAATAATGGAAAGGGATAATATTTTGCATTCCTCTTAATCCAAAACAAAACCAAAAAAATTTTTTTAAATTATTATACTAAAAAATTGTTTTAAAAACAACATAGCAGGACAATAAATTCCAAATCTGGAATAACATATTTACAAAATCCAATAACACATTTATTTCAGTTTTTCAGTTTTATTAATATCATTTTAATTTTTTAAAAATAATATCACTATAAGTTTGTATTCTGCTGTACTTCTGAGAGTTGATCATGAGTTTGTTCTTTCTTGTGCCACCCAACTAAAACACAGTCAAGATGCTTGGGGGAATAAAGTACTGAGCATATAACATTGCTCTAAGAATGCAATTTTGGGGGAGCCTGGCTGCTAGAACTGTCTGCTGTAACCTAGAATCAGTATCTAATGGATCTGCTGTAGCTGTGATAGTTTCACTTATTGTCCTCTTTCATTAATCCAAACTTACTAGCTCTCCACAACCTTACTATGCCAATTAACTTTCTCAAAGACTACACGTTTCTTTTTTGCATAAAATCTCTAACCTTCTCTTTGTTCTTTGGACACACCAAAGACAACCCAATCTATGTGTGTGCTCCAAATTGCAATTCTTTCTTCTCAAATAAAATGTTTAACTTCAGAGATTTGTCTCTGTATGTTTTATTTTACTTTACCATACATTATGATACAAAAGGAATTATATGCGTTTAAAGTGAATTTTGATTGTTTTCATCCATTGTTGGTATGAATAGCAAAAACAAATGTTGTTGTCTCATTAGAATTCGAGACCCTTAAAATCTACATATAGTAGAATAAGACTTTTATGGTTCACTGAGTAAAACGTTCATAAATGTTTTATATGTGTATCAGAATATGCTGGGGAACTTTTATTGTTGCTTCAAAATTTTACTAGAGCTTCAAAACAGAGGATAAAGCATACTACTGTGATCAGGTTTTAAGTAATGGTGCTAAACAAAATTTGGTGAATCAAAAAATGTAAAAGATTGCCTTTTCTCTATTAGCTCTATCACACAACTACTGTTCAAATAAGGGTAGATTAGATTTCTGAGGAGATTCTTTAAGGAAATCAGAGATGCAAAGAGATCTGGCATTTTATCAGGAAAATACTATATATCTCCCAAAGCTTTTGTTTGTTTTTTTCTTTTCTTTTCTTTTCTTTTTTGAGACAGAGTCTCGCTCTGTCGCCCAGGCTGGAGCGCAGTGGCGTGATCTCGGCTCACTGCAAGCTCCGCCTCCCGGGTTCACGCCATTCTCCCACCTCAGCCTCCCGAGTAGCTGGGACTACAGGGGCCCGCCACCACGCCTTGCTATATTTTTTGTATTTTTAGTAGAGACAGGATTTCACCGTGTTAGTCAGGATGGTCTCCATCTCCTGACCTCGTTATCCGCTCGCCTCGGCCTCCCAAAGTTCTGGGATTACAGGAGTGAGCCACTGGTCCTGGCCATTTCTCCCCATTCTTTTCCTCAGCCTAAGGTGGGCATTCCTGGGAAGTCTCCCATAGACACTGGGGTTGCCACATAAGAGGACATTTTATCTCACACTCTTCCTATATATGTGTGACACTGTTGATACCTGTATACACATTCACTGGATGAGGAGACAAGATCTGGTATTTATTTCTCAACAGGGAAACTTTGAAGACAGGAGGTGACTCATGATAACAAGGCACTATGAGAGGGGAGCATGAGCCAAGCTGCATGTTCACTATTTACTAAGGTCGAGGGTACGTTTTATTTTCTTGGGGAAAAGATGGACAGAGGAAGGTAATGAAACTGAAGTTGTGATAAAAGAAATCTACCTAAGTTGACAGCCAGCTAGAGTGAGGAAATTTCTACCAAAAGAAGCTATGATTGAAGTTCTAGAAGCAAGAATTGAGAAAAGGGTTTAAGAGACGGTATCACCTATCACATCAGCCAAGTAAAAGGAAAATTGCACTTTTACTTATCTCCCTTTTCTCTTCTTTAACCCTGGTGTAACCACAAATGTCCACTGTGGGGAAGAGAGAGAACAGTATTTGAACGAATCCACATTTCTGCAACTCCGGACATCCACCTCTGCAACTGCTCATCTCTAGGCCACTGGTCAGGCCTCTACTTAGAGAATGAAAGGAGGTTCAAAGTGGACATGAGTTTTAAGTTTTGATGTAGTCTGTTCTTAAATAAGTCTATTCTACTTTGGGAGGCCAAGGCAGGTGGATCACTTGAGGCCAGGAGTTTGAGACCGGCCTGACCAACATGGTGAAACCTCATCTCTACTACAAATACAAAAATCAACCAGGTGTTGTGGCAGACATCTGTAATCCCAGGTACTCCAGAGGCTGAGGCAAGAGAATCACTTGAACCCAGGAACTGGAGGTTGCTGTGAGCCAAGATCATACCAATGTATTCCAGCCTGGGGGGCAAAGCGAGACACTGTTTCAAAAAAAAGAAAAAAAAAGAAAAAGAAAAAAAGAAAGAACCTATTTTAGTAGCTGTTTGTTAATAAGAACCTTGAAGATTTGCTTGAGATGGGCTGAGTGCGATGGCTCATGCCTGTAATCCCAGCACTTTGGGAGGCTGAGGTGGGCAGATCAACTGAGGTCAGGAGTTCGAGACCAGGCTGATGAACATGGAGAAACCTCGTCTGTACTAAAAATACAAAATTAGTTGAGCGTGGTGGCACATGTCTGTAATCCCAGCTACTCGGGAGGCTGAGGCAGGAGAATCGCTTGAACCCAGGAGGCAGAGGTTGCGATGAGCCGAGATCGCTCCATTGCACTCCAGCCTGTGCAATAAGAGTTAAACTCCATCTCAAAAAAAAAAAAAAAAAAAAAAAAAAATTGAGATGTCATGAAGGTTCAAAGAATATTAAAGATTACTGATATTGTTACAACACTGTGTGTGTGATAGAGGTATGATTGTCCTCATTTTCAAATCATAAAACATAGCTACTAACTGTAGGGGATTTACCAAGACTTAAAACTTAAGTTTGTTAGTCTTTGAAGCCTTTGCTATATTTTACTACTCATTTCATGGTTCCTGTAAGAATTTTATAGCTCACCATTTTAATTTTATTTAGTTTTTACCATATGAGGTGCAAGCTCAGATAAGTAATTTTCCAGATCTTTCATTAGTGTTAAGTCCTGTTAGATAAAATGCACTTCAAAGTAATTTCTAACATTCATACGTACTTTTCAGCAAGGCCAGACTTCTGACTACTCCATGATATGCCTTCCCTATTCCTGTGTCTAACTTTGCCTGGGCCGATTCTTTCTCTAATAACAATTTGTCCCTTCTTGTCTGCCTACTTTGAAGGTATACAATTTTAAGATCCAGATCAAGCCAGTTTTCCCAACGCAACAGAGCTTAACATGACTTGTTCTTTTCCAGGTAATATAACTATAATATTAACAAGCTAGTCTTTGAAAGAAAGGTAGAAGAAAATTTTAAACATTGTTAAAACACGACCACACCATTACACAAACTCATTTAAAACAATTTACTTACCAACGAGACAAATTGTTTTTGTTGATTGCTATTTTGTAGTGTAAGTTTGGATTGTCTAAGTATTGTAGGAAGGAGAAAGCTGATCTGGGAAAGACATCAAAATAAAGAGGAGTGTTATGCTTTAAATATAAAAATATAATTTAAAGCATTAACTATATTGGAATATATATTACAAGTTCTTATCAATCCTAAAAGTCTAGAAATGGAAATTGGGAGGATAAATATATTATTATTAGTGGTTAGAGGAAAACGAAAAATCTGTTTAATTTTCAGATGGCAGTTATTAATTTTATTTCCCCATATCTATAAAATAAAGGTATTATTAGATTACACACCTATTTGTTACATAGCTGTACTATATACAGTGATGTAAATATATTTATAGTTATATATATTAGTATCACTTAGGTATAATGATTGACTACTAATTAAGAACTGATGTGTGCAGATCATTTATATGAAAGACACAAAGAATTATATTCTAAAATTACATCATGAAAAAAAAGTCCCAATGTCAATGAATACATTTTATTACTTAATTTAATGACACAAAATTATCAGTAAAAGAATATTCAAGGCAGTACATAACTTGGATGTGAATTTAGTTTCCATAAAAACTTTATTTAGGCTTCTAAATTTACTCATCGACTGTACACAACCCATGCCCTGAATCCATCGTGTTGTTCCCTTGATTTTCTTTTAGGAGACATATAGAAACTCCTAAGAATCTAGTAAAAGTACAAAGAGAAGAGAAAGAGAGAGATCCCCAAAGAAATTAACAGCTCCCTAATTGCTAATTAAAAGCTCTTTGCTTTCTCTCCACATGGCCAGTACAGCTGCTTCACATCCTATCACTGAAAAGAAACACATAAATTCAAAGACAATATTGAGAGCAGCACCTGGTTCTGAGTGCACCTGTCGTGATGAGAGTATATTTCATACTGTCAGTAAATTAACATTTTCTAGGGTCCCAAAAGATGATTTTTTCCCCTCATTCAACTTCTTCCATTGTCCCCAGTGTAAAGAATCAGTAGTTTTGCTTCCATTTTCGATACTAAATATATCATATTGTTGTTTGCTTCACTGGTGCAGACACCTGCCTCCTGCTGTAAACGCTGTGTTCCAGCTTTAAAAGATTTCCCCAGGGCTTCCCATTCAAGTATTGGCTTGTAACTATGGCTTAATATCGTGTCAAAATCTCTTAAGGAAGATACAGCCTGTCACGTCATTTCAAGATTGAACCTTCATCTACTGAGATTCTGAAAATGTCCTTTGAGTGTTTGAAGCATGAGCAGACAAATAAAAGGCTAAGAAGTCATTTGTAAAGATAATAGCTAACAGCATGCATTCTCCTATCCCTCCCCCCTTTCCATTAAACGTTGATAAAGAAAAAAGAGAGCAGACTGCAGGGCCCTAGTTTTCATTATTTATAAACAGGTCAGACGAAGCTTAAAACTCAAGCATTTTAGACATGGAAAAAAAAAAAAAAAAATATATATATATATATATATATATATATATATATATATATATATATCCAACATCCCGCAAGAATTCAAGCATCACTGAAACACGGATGAGATGTCAGTTTTCCGAAGAAAATAATTTTACAGACTCAGGATAGAGATGTGGTTGCTAAAATGTTTTTAATGACTTTTTAAATTCACTATATTGTAGAAAATAAACTGGGTCTACTTTTACCTCATGGTGGCTTTAATGCTTGGTTTGAAGAGTAGTAGAAAAAGCTTTACAAGTTTGGAAGAAGATCAGGAAACCCTATAGAATTTGGTAAGTGGGTGGTCAGTTCTACGTTATTGAATTGCCAAAATTCATACAAATCTCATAGATGGCAAATAAATAACTTTAATCTTTGTCATTTAGAAGAATCAAACTTCTCAATTTACAGATACTCCTTGAGTTACGATGAGATTATATACAATAAAGCCATTATAAATAAAATGTATTGTAAATCAAAAATGCATTTAACACCCCAACGAATCTGTTTTAAAGCTGAGAGGGGAAAGAGAGCCATCAGGTCAGGTTTGTATTTCTTTTCTTTTCTTTTTTTTTTTTTTGAGACAGAGTCTCACCCTGTCTCCCAGGCTGGAGTGCAGTGGCGCGATCTCAGCTCACTGCAAGCTCCGCCTTCCAGGTTCACACAGTTCTTCTGCCTCAACCTCCCCAGCAGCTGGGACTACAGGCGTCCGCCGCCACACCCGGCTAATTTTTTTTTTTTTTTTTTTTTGTATTTTTAGTAGAGACGGAGTTTCACGGTGTTAGCCAGGATGGTCTCGATCTCCTGACCTCGTGATCCGCCCGCCTCAGCCTCCCAAAGTGCTGGGAGTACACGCGTGAGCCACCACGCCCGGCCAGCCATGTTTGTATTTCTCAAATTCACAATCATTGTCACCTTTGTTGCAGAAGTGATTTGGCCTGAGTTTTAAATTTAGTCCTCCTGAAAATCAGAATGAGATGTTCCTAAAGAGCATTAACAGTATTTCTCAAAGAGAAATAAACAGGGCAACAGAAAATAATGTCTCAAATAGAACATAGCAAAACCCACACCAAAGCTGAACATAACAAAGAAACCATTCTTGAAGAACATTGTTGATGTCCTACAGATAGTATCCCGAGCCCTACTTCTTCCCTTCTACATCTTGAACTAAGATTACTGAAATATTAAACTCTTTAACTGCCCTTCTTTGGGAACAACATCAAGTGTATTAGGTTGGAGCAAAAGTAGTTGCGATTTTGCAATTAAAAAAAAAACTGCAAAAAATTATTTTTGGGTACAAAAATGAAGTGGACTTTGCTTCTCTGATCCTTGATTGGAATCACTCGCCACAAGTCCAAACTCTGTGAGAATACCTCCCCACTCAGCCTTTCTGAAATACACCATGGTTACTCTAGTGAGGATTCTTCTTTGCTGCATTAAGCTATTTAATGTAACTCTTGTTTGAATACAAGTATGCTCCTGGAAGATCTGGCAGATTTGTGTTTATTAGTAAAAATTTCACTATGACTTGATTGATATCCTTGCTGACGCACACTAGGACTCAGTTTCAGAATGAGATTCATTGAGTCTCTACTTGCTCAAGAACACCTTGCTTAAAATAGTGAGGCAATTCTTACACTGAATCTGAATTCTGAATACTTTTATGAGTCCTTTGGTATTAGTCTTATTTTATTTGTCATAAGAATAAAATCTTCAAGGAATTTTTGGTTATATTGTCAAATATATTTGTGCTTATTTTTTAATGACAATTTTGTTACTGAAATTCTAGGGCTTTAGTCTAGGTCCTATTAGCTTGCCACATAGAAAGTCAATCACTGAGACAATGAGTATTGCCAGGGATGGAGTCTTTATTCAGGTGATGTAGCCCAGGAGATGGGCAATTAGTCTTAACTCCATCTCTTCAACTGACTGAAATTAAGGGTTTATATAGCAAGAAAGAAATGTAGCCATGTGTGGGAAAACAGGAATAAGGGAGGGGTAAGGAAGATAGTTGTCAATAGGAAGCATGTGGTTGGTTAGGCAGTCATGATGAATGAGGGGTCTGGTATCTCATTGTCCAGATATGGTGACTTGGTAAGTTTCAGTTTCTTTACAGTATCTGGGAGGTCTTATGGTTTGTTTCCCGAGAAACGAACTCAAATAAGCCAGATGTAACTTTCTCAAGTTTTAAGACTGGGAAGGCCAACTTCTATGTTTATTCAAAAGAAACTACAAACATCAATTCTATGGGATAATTAGGATAGTTTCAGTTTGACAGAGCATGAATTTTTTCCCAGTCTTTCTGTTTGTCTCGTTATTATCTGAACAATTGTCTGTATATAAGGATAGGTTTATATAGAGTAGGACATATATATGGGTTTTATAAGCCTGTATTCTAAGCCAGTACGAAACCCTAATGAGTTCAGAAGTTCTATCACAGCTGCATCCTTTGCTTTGCTTTTCAAAATTTAATAGGAATTTCTTCAGTTTTGGATTTGTGAAATTTGCTTTGAGATCAATCTCCTGGCCACATATTTGCTGACCTAAAATAAGCACTTTGTCAATATTGCTTTAGTTTGTCCACTAATAAGTTTGTGCTACCTCTGGAAGAATGCTGGGTTATTTTATTATTGTTACTATCATTATTTTATTTATCTTTTTAATTGGTCTAACACTGACTTGACCATTTCAAATTGCAGTGGTTATTTAGAAAATTTTTGACACCTAGAAGATTGTTCATTTGAGAGTTACCTAAGAACAACAACAACAAAAGCATTCACAGGGAAATCATGTGTTTTATCTTTGTAAAAGAGGGATTAATTTATTTAGCATAACAGACATCTTTTCTTTCCACATTTGAGCATTAATAAGAATAACTATTTTAATCATATACTATTTTAATGGTATACTTTTAAAGGAATTTTCAAAGCCAGGTTCTTGATTAAGTTTTCTGTATATGCTGAATTATTGAAGATATATAAACATAAAAGTTTTCCTTCCTAATTGATAAGGAAATTCATAATTAGCCTCCTATAATAATAAGTCCATATATAGTAATATTTGTGTTTGAGTATCTGACTTCTTCCAATTTCTTCCATCTCCTTTTCCCCATTTTTTTTTCTTCTCGTCTCTCACAGTTTTCTAGGAAACTTTAATAAGTAAATAATAAAAATAAAATTCCACTCACTATACTATTTCAGAATCATACATCTTAATGTGCTAGGGCTATCTCAATATTGACTCATCGTGAAATTTGTTCAGAATAATTCATGGAATACAACAATGTATAGCTATGATTAAGCCACACTATAGCCTGTGAATACAATACATCTGATTATTGAGTTTGCACATATTTATTTCCTTTTGTGGTCTGCATAATTTCCTTTGCAGGTAATTACAAAATTGACTACCAACAGAATTACTGGCATATTTCACCTTTACTACAAAGGTGTATGATTTATTTCTAACTTAACTAGCCTTGGAAGCATTATCTTCGCAGAATCCATGATAGCAGTTTTAAAATACTCAGGTATAAGCATGGACCCTGGGTGGCCTTCGAGATGGAAATTAAATGCATAAAAGTGTATCAGTTACAACACAAATACAGAACAGGGTTTTCTTACATTATAAAAGTGATGCTTATCTTCAAGATAGTTCCTGATATCACCTAGGGTACCTTTAGATCAATCAGTTTTCCCATTCAGGAAGTGAAATATTGAAATAACTTCATCCGAGAAAGAAAAATGCATGAGTCCCAACTTGAGTCTCCCTTTTTATAAAGGGAGTGTGCCACATAAAAATCAATTAAATCACAAATCCTTAAATCAAAGACCCTGTTCTGAAGTAGATACTTGAGGATGCTAATATTCCAATAATCCACAAATATCCACAGTGAATAATCTGAGATTTAGACTCACACTTTTTAAGCACCACTCTGTTCCGTTCTCACAATACTTTTTCAATTTTAGTTCTTATTTTTGAAAATTGCCAGCATGTTTCTTGGTTGAACGGTTACCGAGCAAAAAGAAACCAAATCCACTTTCAAACCTTAACGTAGGTACTATCTCTAAATGCAACATAATGCATAAAAAAGTATTTTTCTCTACTCTCTGATCTGTATCTGAAACCAGATCAATTATACCATAGGTGGTTTTTTTGGACGAACATAGAAATCGACCCTCCTGGTCTTAAAGCTTGAAAATTACATTTGTCTTATCTGAGTTCCTTTCTCAGGAAACTGACCCTCAAGCCTCCTAGATAGTATCCAGGAACTGAAATTACTTTTCCTTACCCTCTCTAATTCCTGTTTTCCTAACTGACTGCTTGCTTCCTGTTGACAAACTCTTCTTCCTTACTCCTCTCTAATTCCTGTTTTCCCTCAGGTAGCTACATTCCTTCTCCACTAGAAAAGGCCCCAGTTTTAATCAGTTGGGGAGAAAGATTTAAGATTTACCTCCTGTCTCTTCAGTTGCAGCATCCAAATACAGCTTTTTTCCTTGGTAATACTCATTGTCTCAGTGACTGGTTTTCTTTGTGGTGAGCAACGAGACCTAGCTCAAACTCCTGGCATTTTAGTAACATATCAATTACATTGTGTGCTTATAATTTAGATTCTATTGACATATAAAATTTTGCCTGAATAAGTAAGGGAAGAGAGTATATTTTGGAATATGCAGGTATAATGTATGGATTTGTTTATATACTCTATACTCACATCCCTTCTATAAATACACACACATATAATATGTATTTATACTCCCTTTTCTTATATTTTTTATTCAAAATAAGTAACAGTGGATCTCTAAACAATATATTTGGATTTAATATACATCAGATATATAAGGCATGCACTATTAAGTACATCAAATAATAATAGATTATAATGTAAACAATGAATTCTTGATTTAATGGGATTATGTATCTTCTCAAGACATGATGGAATTGAGGAAATTAATTAGTAAGGTTTCATCTAATTTTAAGTAGCATGAACACTATTTATCCTTCAAATCAGCTTTTGTCTTTTTCCTATGTGCTACAAGATAGAGAAACCATCATGAGAAAAATTTGGAGACTTTGGAAGTATGGGAAAGGAGAAAATACAGAATAAGAAGTTGGAAAAAAAATAAATATAGTTTGTAAAAAAATCTCAAACATTATTGACTTTAAGAATCCATTCTGGATTGAAAAACATTTTCATCTTTTCTGTAAATGGTCTTCTATTCAATAAGAGCATGTTCTTTCTTTTCTTTCTTTTTCATCTTTTCTCTCAAGATCCTGTTGAAATTATTTCTTTCAAAGAATGTTTCTTTTTACTCCTTCCCTCCCCTCCTTGCAATCCATTTACCAATTTCTGTAACATTCTCAAAATTTATGTAAAATATAAAAAATTATTTTTATTATCCAACAACTTCCTCTGGTTTCTTCATCACAGTACTATATATATAAATAGACCGCATGTAAATAGTACAGTGCTATTTACCAAAATGAGTACTAAGGTAGGGTTTAGCTCCTCCATTTGTAATTTATTTTACGGACAATAAAAGAAGTAGTTTTTCTTATGACTCCCCTATGAATACAAATTTCTGAAAACTTACTGAGATATACTCCTCATATTGATCCCTTTCTAAAAACATGGGCTTTCTAACTTCTCTGAACCAATACAAGAACATTTCTATTCTTAACATTTGTACTCTTATTTCCCAACAGATTCAGTCACAAGAACATATTTATGTTGTTATTTTGGGTAGAAATCCAATAATAAGTACATATAAACTATATTCAGTAGAATCAGTTATTCACTTACACACCACAAAGGAAAACAGGAGAAGATATTCATAGTATCTATTTTTATGGAAATTTTTGGCATACATTATAGTATCTATCTAGTTATCATAATTTATTTTTATCTCTTTTCCTGGTAAATAAACGTAATTTTCTCACCTTTAATTTTGTTTACACAATGAAGTCTTAATTATTACGGGCTTTGGTCTCTTTGTTATTGTTGAAGTGTTTATTATTTAAAATAATTTATAAGTTTTATTAAAAAGACTTCCAGTAATATTCATAAAGGGTATTATAAGAAACATCAGATCGTTGCTATTTTTTTGGATTTTATTTCTGGATTAAAATAAGCATTTTAATCACATAATTTCAAGCAGAATACCACTTACCAAAATCCCACTTGCTGAGATATAAATTACAGTCAACAAAAAAATTGAAACAATAATTTAAAAAAAATGTTCAGTTTATTCCATTTCTATCATCTGCAATCCACACCCCTCTTTCAACACATCACCAAAATTTCTATTGGTTTGCAGGGGCGGCAGAGATGGACAGTGGATAATGTCAATCCCCAACTCTGTACTACCCTCAAACATCTTTCTCTTTAGGCTTTCAGTGATTATTCTCTAATAACCTACAGCAATAACCTGTAAGAAATTCTAATAACTGAAAATACCAATCACACACATACGGGCGCGCGTGCACACACACACACACACACACACACACTTCTGTCTTCCCAAGGGGGTTCTTATGAGTGCAATAGTAACACAGTTTTATTGAGAGCAAACAATTAGTGTTGTTAACAGCAACTTTAAATACTACTTGTAATAAATTCATGCTTGTATTTTCTTTATATTTAGTACACTAGAATTCAAAGCACACCATAAAACCACCACCAGGTTTTGTGGTTTACCCACATGCTGTGTCTTCTACCAATCTATCTTGGCATTCATAAGTTAAGCCAGTAGCTAACATAACTAAAGATTTAAATATTATATAAAACATTTCTAGAAATATAGAGACATACAAACGTGTTCCATTGATGAAAAAGAAAAACAAGCACACAAGATACATTAACTAGCTATACTCTTATTGTAGAGTACATGTTAATAGTTTACATTACATTGAAAATCTCTTATTAATGCTTTTCTATACATTACATGGTTTTTATATTAGCTTCCACCGCCTATTAAGTTCAGCATTAAGTATCTTTGTGTCTCCATCAAGTTTGGCTGTAAAATTGGTGTTTGAGCTGGAACATCACCATGCGACCTTTAGTTCTGAAATACAATTATTTTGTGATAAGGATATATGTTATGTAAGTTTACATTTTGTCTTTGACGACTTCATTAACGTCATGCTATATTGATTTTTTAATATTTCTCCTTCATGTGTCTATGTGATTTGTGTTCAAAATTGAATGATACATTTTAATGTAAAGTGCTAATTCAACAAATAGTAGATGTGACTGTTTCATTTAGACATAATACCTATCCAGCTATCTACTTATCTATCTGTCATCTATTATTGGTAAATACATCTTAGGAAGAATTAAACTTGCTGCCTATAGCTGGATATAAGGACAAAAATCTTCAGTTGGAAAATATGTTCAGTTATTGGTTCATTCTTTGTTTTTTATTCAAATTGTTCTAAGTCATTCTATTACCACTTTTTCTTCTTGAACATTATTGCTTTAAATGTCTACTCTGAGCATGTGTGGAATAGCTTCCTTCTGATTGCTAAGCAGAATAATTTTGCCTTTCTTAAAAACAGCCACAAAAAGGAGACTAAGTAATTGCATAATTGTGATTTTATTGGTAAAGTTGAAAATATTATGATAACTTACAAAAAAATTCAGGGAACTTATACAACAGTCATTTACCCATCTTTTTTGGCAGGTGTATTTTATGGTTGAATTGCTTTATTGCAAATATCTATTATAAATTCCTAGAGTAAAGGCCAAATAGCGTTTTATCACTCTGAGGCAAAAACACAATGGAAACTCTCCATCAAAAAAATTGTGAAAGCGATTTTTAAAATGACACCTTATAGTGGCATGAAGAAAATATTTTTACTATTTAAAATATGTTTTCATTTTTTACACGAGATTAAAATATAGTACATTTATAGATATGCATATACTTTTTGTCCCACACATCTTTTGAAATAGGCTTACTTTTCAAATAGTCATGTTTAAGACTTAATAATTAGATTCTCAGGCCATGGAAAGTAAAGTTGTGTAAAGAATTAAAAAAGGTTTTTATTGTGAATTTAAAGCAAAATGTAAACCACTTTTCTATTGTCTATAAAATTTAATCTAAATTATTTTATCTGAGTTTTCAGAAAACTCATAATCAGCTTACTATCTGTATGTAATATCATACTTGAACTCATCACTTCAACTAATATCAATCATGTACCGAGATTCCTTAAACCTGGTATGCTTATTTTTAATCTGTAACTGGGTTAATATGTATAGATAAGGCTCTTGCTATCATAGAATTTATAATGTAACAGGATATTTAGTTAATACACAAAACACACAGGCAAGATAATTTCAGATAATGATGACTTCCAGGAAGAAAACTAATTCAAATGGTGATATGATAAACAATTACGAAGTGGGGAAAGGATTCCCTATTTAATAAATGGTGCTGGGAAAATTGGCTAGCCATAAGTAGAAAGCTGAAACTGGATCCTTTCCTTACTCCTTATACGAAAATTAATTCAAGATGGATTAGAGACTTAAATGTTAGACCTAATACCATAAAAATCCTAGAGGAAAACCTAGGTAGTACCATTCAGGACATAGGCATGGGCAAAGACTTCACGTCTAAAACACCAAAAGCAACGGCAGCAAAAGCCAAAATTGACAAATGGGATCTCATTAAACTAAAGAGCTTCTGCACAGCAAAAGAAACTACCATCAGAGTGAACAGGCAACCTACAGAATGGGAGAAAATTTTTGCAATCTACTCATCTGACAAAGGGCTAATATCCAGAACCTACAAAGAACTCCAACAAATTTACAAGAAAAAAACAAACAACCCCATCAAAAAGTGGGCAAAGGATATGAACAGACATTTCTCAAAAGAAGACATTCATACAGCCAACAGACACATGAAAAAATGCTCATCATCACTGGCCATCAGAGAAATGCAAATCAAAACCACAATGAGATACCATCTCACACCAGTTAGAATGGCGATCATTAAAAAGTCAGGAAACAACAGGTGCTGGAGAGGATGTGGAGAAATAGGAACACTTTTACACTGTTGGTGGGATTGTAAACTAGTTCAACCATTATGGAAAACAGTATGGTGATTCCTCAAGGATCTAGAACTAGATGTACCATATGACCCAGCCATCCCATTACTGGGCATATACCCAAAGGATTATAAATTATGCTGCTATAAAGACACATGCACACGTATGTTCATTGCAGCACTATTCACAATAGCAAAGACTTGGAATCAACCCAAATGTCCATCAGTGACAGATTGGATTAAGAAAATGTGGCACATATACACCATGGAATACTATGCAGCCATCAAAAAGGATGAGTTTGTGTCCTTTGTAGGGACATGGATGCAGCTGGAAACCATCATTCTTAGCAAACTATCACAAGAACAGAAAACCAAACACCGCATGTTCTCACTCATAGGTGGGAACTGAACAAGGAGATCACTTGGACTCAGGAAGGGGAACATCACACACCGGGGCCTATCATGGGGAGGGGGGAGGGGGGAGGGATTGCATTGGGAGTTATACCTGATGTAAATGATGAGTTGATGGGTGCAGCACACCAACATGGCACAAGTATACATATGTAACAAACCTGCACGTTGTGCACATGTACCCTACAACTTAAAGTATAATAATAATAAATAAATTAAAAAAAAAAAAAAACAACTACACGTGGAAGAGAATGGTTGAGCGGTATTTTTTATTGTGTTATGAAATATCCTTTCAGAATTAGATGTTGGAATTTTTTTAATGATTTCAAGAAGTTTCTCAATGAAGATCTGAAAGAAAAGTTTTCAAGTGCAAAGGATGCGTTTAAGTCTCATGTCAAGTTCAAATTTTACTTTCTGTGCAATAAATGGAAATTCACTGTGGCTAAGTATTAGGAGTTGGGGGAATGCTATTTGGAATGAAGTCAGAAAAGCATATAGATGCTGTCAGATGTAGAGGCTTGTAGTGCATGGTAAAGAGCCTAGTTTTACTCTAAGAATAAAGAAAAGTCATTGGAGAGTTGTAAGAAGCAGAATGGCCTAATTTTACCTAAGTTTTGTTTTGTTTTGTTTTGTTTAGACGTAGTCTTGCTCTGTTTCCCAGGCTGGAGTGCCGTGGCATGATCTCGGATCACTGTAACCTCCACCTCCCAAGTTCAAGGATTCTCCTGCTTCAGCTTGCCGAGTACCTGGGACTACAGGCGCGCCACCATGCCCAGCAATTTTTTGTGTGTGTGAAATAGAATCTGGCTCTGCCGCCCAGGCTGGAGTGCAGTGGCGCGATCTCAGCTCATTGCAACCACCATGTCCCAGGTTCAAGCCTCCCGAGTAGCTGGGATTATAAGCACCCGCCATCATGCCTGGCTGATTTTTGTATTTTAGTAGAGACAGGGTTTCACCATGTTGGCCAGGCTGGTATTGAACTCCTGACCTCAGGCGATCTGCCCACCTCGGCCTCTCAAAAGTGCTAGGATTACAGGTGTGAGCCACCGTGCCCAGCCCAAGATTTTTGTAAAGATTAATCTATCAGGAAATTAAAAGCTAAATCCAACAAATAACAACAAAAAAGAGGATGGATTGTAGCAAGGCAAGGCTGTATGTAGAAAGGGCAATCTGAAACTCTTACAGTTTTCCAAGTGAGAAATAATGGTTTGAATTCAAATGAGAGCAGGGTTGGGGGAGCAAGGTGAACAGATTATAAATATAATTCCAACAGTGATTACTTTTGGACTGCAAGTGATGGGATAGGGAAAGAAAATAAACTTAGATCTTTGGTTTGAAATATATTTTTAATAGTTTTGCCATTCATTCACATACACTATCATAACTAAGTGCGTTAAGTGTTAAGTATGAGGGTTTAACCAGACCCTAGAGATCACTCCAGGCAAGGACACTCTTAAAAATGATGTTTGAGGCCAGGCGCAGTGGCTCATGCCTGTAATCCCAGTACTTTGGGAGGCTGAGGCAGGCAGATCACCTGAGGTCGGGAGTTTGAAATGAGCCTGGCCAATATGGTGAAGCCCCCTTTCTACGGAGAAAAATAGCTGGGCATGGTGGCGGGCACCTATAATCCTAGCTACTCAGGAGGCTGAGGCAGGAGAATCGCATGAACCTGGGAGGCAGAGGTTGCAGTGAGCCGAGATCACACCATTGCACTCCAGCCTGGGGGACAAGAGCAAGACTTAGTCTCAAAAACAAACAAAAAATGATGTTTGAAAATCTGCGTAAATGTTATTTATAGCTACAGCACTTAGGGAAGACTTGCTATTAAAGATCAGAGGCCCAAAGATCAAACTCCTGACCTTGTGATCCACCTGCCTTAGCCTCCCAAAGTGGGGAGGGATTACAGGCATGAGCCAGTGGGCCTGGCTCTGAAGCTCTTTTAAACTTCAGAAAATTTTACAGAAGAAAAAATGTCAATAAATGGCAGAGGGTTTGACTGTGTCCCCTCCAAATTCATGTTGAAACTTAATTCCCAATGAGAGAGTTTGAAGAAGTGGGGCCTGTAAGACATAATTAGGCCATGAGAGCCTCACTCTCATTCATGGATTAGTGCCTTGTAAAAGGGCCTGAGAGGGTAAGTTCACTCCTTCCATCACTTCTGCCATGGGAAGACAGTATTCATCCCCTCTGAAGGAAGCAGCAATGAAGCGCCCTGTTGGAAGGAGAAGGTAGCTCTCACCAGACTCTGATCCTGGCAGCACTTTGATCTTGGACCTTCCAGCCTCAAGAACGATAAATAATAATAATAATAATAATGATTTTACTTATTAGCTACTCAGTATCAGTCTCAGATATTTTTTATAGTAGCACAAAGGGACTAAGACAGGGAGACAAAAACAAAGCTTTCTGTCTTGTCCAGGGCTTTTTCTAAAAAAAAGTTTAACAAACACATCACATCACATCATAAGAAAATAGTCTAAACATACCAGCTGAAAAGGTGTGTCACAATGTAAGGAAAACATTAGCGAGGTCCCATACTTTAGCCATGTGTTAGACAGGAAACCTAGTAGAGGTTTTAAACTACGGTTAGATCCTTCATCTTTTGTTTCTCCAAAACTAAGGGAAATCTCTAAGAGTGAGTCAAAGAAAAGTACAATGACCTGAAACCAGTACATAGAACAATAAACAGTATATAAATGAAAAAGCAGTGTGGCCTAAAAGGCAAATGATAATATAAGGATTGAGATCTCAAGTCTAAAATTCAATCTGCTACAAAGTAGAAGGATATGGATCTGAGTACTCAACTTAAATCTTAGATGTTAGAATGGATCTAACATAGTCCCAGGTCAACACCAGCTCTTGATAATGGGCAGAATCAAATGGAAATTCATCCTGAACAAAGTTTTTCCAATAAAGCCTTTTAAATATGTAAGGATGAACTCTTATCAATATATGATATCTCAGAACATTATAAAAAGTGGTAATAAGCCACAATGAGTTAGAAATAACAAAATCAATTGTAAAAATATATTCAATTGGAAATAGATCTAAAAAACAATTGTTTGAAATATTAAAGAAATTAAATGTGAAAAAAATTGTGAAAGGAAAAAGATTTACCAAACATGCCAAACTGATGTGGTAAAAACTCTAAAAAGAAATTTTATAAAGGAAAAATAAATGTGTTGAAATTATACTTGATTGATCACCTAAACAGCAGACTAAAAACTGATAAAAGGATACTAGTAAATTGGAAAGTATATTTAAGAAAATTATCTTAAGAAAAATATTATATAAAAGTTCAAATTGTGAAGGTTAGATAAGAACATATAACTTAGACCTAGTAAGTTTTCGATACTTAGAACTATAAACAATGAAAAATGTAGTATTTGCTGGAAAATGAGAAGTTTCCAGAATTGATAAAATGAATGAATATAGAAGGCACAATATATCAAAAGTGAAATATAAAGAAAATTGCAAATAGGCAATTATAGTAAAGCTTTAGTTCATTAAGAACAAAGAAAAGTTCTTAACAGAAATAAAAGGTTGAAAAAAATCCACAAAGTAGTAACAATTTGATCTACAACCAAATTTCTCAAAACTGATAATGGAAGTTAAAAAAGAGAATATTACGAATATATTACTAAAAAGAAAAAAAAAAACAGTCAATCCAGAATTAGCTATCTATAAAATCGATTTCATGCTTGAGTGTAAAATAAAGATATTCATGTGCAATGAGAGAAAAGGAAATGATTAAGAGACAAATTTTAAGTAAATTTCTAAAAGAAGTGCTGCATGAAAAAAAAAAAACTGGAAATAATTTTGATACAAAGGAAAAACTCTTAATAAACTAAGCAATTCTGAACAGTATGCCTCTAGAGAACAAATAAGATATTATCAGCTTATTAGGCTAAAAAGGGAAATTGAGAGATGACAGCGTGCTAGCACCCCTCGCTCACTCTAGGCGCCTCGTCAGCCTCGGTGTCCGCTGTGGCCGCGCTTGAGGAGCCCTTCAGCCCGCAGCTGTGCTGTGAGGGCCCCTCTCTGGGGCTTGCCCAGGCCGGAGCCCGCTCCCTGTGCTCGCCGGGAAGTGTGGAGAGAGAGGCGGGGGGCAGGATCCAAGGCTGCGCTCAGCCCTCGCTGCTGTCGCGGGTTCCGGGTGGGCGCGGGCTAGGCGGCCCGCATTCTGCATAGCCGGCTTGGCTTGTTGGGCTTGATCCAGAGACAAGCTCCCTCTGGGCTGTAGGAGTGCCCAGGCAAGGTGCAACAAAGTCCTAAGGTGAGTGCTGGTGAGAGGTGAAGCCGGCTGTGCTTCTGAATCAGGTAGGGACTTGGAGAACTTTTCTGTCTAGCTAAAGGTTTGTAAATGCACCAATTAGCACTCTGTGTCTAGCTAACCTAGTAGGGACTTGGAGAACTTTTGAGTCTAGCTAGAGGATTGTAAACGCACCAATCAGCAATCTGTGTCTAACTAAAGGTTTGTAAACACACCAATCAGCACCCTGTCAAAATGGACCAATCAGCTCTCAGTAAAATGAACCAGTCAGTTCTCTGTAAAATGGACCAATCAGCAGGATGTGGGTGGGGTCAGATAAGGGAATAAAAGCAGACTGCCTAAGCTTGGGGAGGTACCTACTTGGGTGCTTTACATGTTTTGTAGGCTTTGTGCCTGTGTTTTTTTTCTTTTTTTTTTTTTTTCTTTTTGCAGTAAGTCTTGTTCACTCTTTGGGTCTGCTGCTGCATATATGAGTTGTAACATGCACCACGAAGGTAGCGTCATTTCGGAAGCCAGTGAGACCACAAACTCACCAGAAGAAATGTGCGGCCTTTAAGAGCTGCAACACTCATTGTGAAGGTCTGCGGCTTACCTCCTTAAGTCAGTGAGTCCGCGAACCCACAAGAAGAAAGAAACTCCCAACAAAGTCCCACCACGTGTGAGCATCTGAAGGAACAAACTCTGGACACACCCTCTTTAGGAACTGAAACTCTCATGGAGAGGGTCTGCAGCTTCATTTTTGAAGTCAGTGAGACCAAGAACCCACGAATTCTGGGACACAAAATGATGTATAAACTGGACAAAACAATATGCAAATTAACATGTAAATGGAAGGACATGCTTTTTCCGAAGAATGCCTTTTCCATTGCAGTCACTTTCATTCTTTTTCAAAGGTATTTTATAGGCATATATTTCTTAATGTTCCCTATTTTCAGGAAGTGAAAAATGAGCAAGTCTGAAAATAGACATGTAAATTGGGATGGAGATATTTTTCCTTCTTGTATTTTCTGGAAAGCATTGAAATACTGATTTGAAACTTTGTTAAACATACAAAATGAACTTAAAAAAGTGTATTAAAAAGGAGAGAATGTGAAAAAAAGTAGAACAAAAAGCAGTTGAATGTTAAAAACAAAGAAAAATACAATATAAATAGAAACAATACAAATAAGCCTAAATTAAGAAAACAGGAATTAGTAGAAAATTTGATTATATCACATGTAAAAGGAATAAAAAAAAACCTCTGGAAACAAAAAAAAAACTCTAGCTTTTACAATTTAAATGGACATAAAGCAAAAGGGCACAGCCAGACTTATTCAAAAGTAAAAAGAATGAGAATCTATACGCTAGTAAAATGCTTTCCAAAAAAGGTTTTTAAAAGATTATTATAAAATGAGACATTTTAAGAAAAATCACATCCTTCAAAACATCAGTCTCAATACAAGAAAATACTTAATTTTCATGTATCTAATAAGATAATCTCAAGATATATGAAACTAGATTTCATGGAACTACTGGAAGAAATTGTTAAAGTCACCATTAATGTGGAAGATTTCAATACGCTCTTCAAAATTATGAGTAAACTACAAAAATATTAAACTGTTTTAGAAAATACACATTCTTATTCACGTTCCTTTTTTTTAACAAGAGTAAACAGCACTTTAAGACATTAAACAAGTTTCATATTTCAATGAATTGGTGTCATGCAAACCACATCAAACTGTAATAATATCAAATTAGAAATCATAAACACATAAGAAAAACTTTTGAAAATTAATAATTATAAGACTAAACAACTTGTAGGTTTTAGAAAACAATATAGGATCAGCTCCTTGATGTATTGTCTGTTTTGGTGACTTCCCAGAAAAGCCAGAAAGAAATCAGTGGAAAAGAATGAATCAGTGCTGGGTCAGAGTATATAGCTCTGAGTAGGCCGGAGAAGTTGAGGAGATCACCTGGAGCAACGAGGTGACATTATGTTGTGGTGTCAGGGTGCACATGGGTGTGTGTCTGTCCAGTGAGAAGGAGATAGGGGATGGAGTTTCTCATCAAGTGCTGAACTCTCATTTTCCTCATCTCTAAATCAGTTCCTCATATAATGTTTTTCCCCTTGAGGAACATTCTGAGCATCACCCAGTCACGGAGGCTTCAAACCCTGGAACCATTTTGACTCCTGTCTTGTTTTCACACCCCACATTTGATCCATCAGTCAACCTGTTAACACCCCTTTCTAAATGTAGGCAGAGTCTCATAATTCTCACAACTACCCTATTCGCTCAAACCAATATGATCTGTTGCCTAGACCACTGTAGCCCGATCCTAGTCTCTCCACTCACACGCAGTCTTTACATATACCAGCTATGAACAATTTTTTTTTTTTTTTTTTTTTTTCTTAGACAAGGTCTTTCTCTGTCAACAGGGCTGGAACGCAGTGGTGTGATCATGACTCACTGCAGACGCTACCTCTAGGGTTCAAGATATCCTCCTGCCTCAGGCTCCCAGGTAGCTGGGACTACTGGTGTATGCCACCATGCCTAGCTAATTTTTTGAAGAGATGGGGTCTCTATGTTACCCAGACTGGTCTCAAACTCCTGCCCTCAAGCAATCCTCTTGCCTTGGTATCCCAAATTCTGGGTTTAGAGGATTGAGCCACTGTGCTCAACCTGAACAAATTTTCTTTTAAAGGAAAGAGATACTTTTACTAGATAAGGTCAGACTGTTTGTTTGTTTGTTTGTTTGTTTGAGGAGTCTAGCTCTGTTGCCCAGGCCTGAGTGCAGTGACGTGATCTCAGCTCACTGCAAGCTCCGCCTCTGGGGTTCACACCATTCTCCTGCCTCAGCCTCTGGAGTAGCTGGGACTACAGGCGCCCACCACCACGCCTGGCTAATTTTTTGTATGTTTAGTAGAAACGGGGTTTCACCATGTTAGCAAGGATGGTCTCCATCTCCTGACCTCGTGATCCGCCCTCAGCCTTCCAGGTGGCTCACGCCTGTAATCTCCTCGGCTGTGATTACAGGCGTGAGCCACCGCGCCCAGCAAAGGTCAGACTCTTTTAATGACGTCTCGTCACACTTCAATCTCTTCTATACTCAATCTACTCTAGTCATACTGGTCTCTCCGTTTTTTTCTTTTTTTCTTTTTTTTCCAGGAACACCAGATATGATTCAAGTCTTTGCATTTGAAGTTCTCCTTGCCTGAAACACCATTCACCATGTAGGTGCTAGCAGATGAGGGTCTATTTAAGCTATTTAAGCTTAAAACTGAGATCAAAGCTTAGGCAAGAACATGTGAGATTTTAAGCTTGTGATTAGAATCATTACATTAAAAACTATACCATGCCACTTGAGTAGTTTAGGCAAAAACGATTTGTTTGTAATATGTGTGATTGCAGAAAACGATGCTGTATTCATGTAAGGGAAAAAAGTAGAAGGGAGTTTTGCAATAATCCAGCAGACAAGCTAATGTGTCTTCAGTGAATTGATGGGAAGAAAAATTAAGAAATGTTAAAAGAATATATTAAGCAAGAAAAACCCCAATACATGATTACTAACTTGTAATGTAAGTATGATTTCAAGTTTTTAACTTAGTCAACAAATTCGTCGGTGGAATTATTCATGAAGATAGGCAACAAGGAAAAGTAATTGGATATAAAGTCTGCAAAAATATTTCTGCAAATGGACAAGAAGTAAAAGAAGCCAGGCGCAGAAAGACAAATATTGCATATTTTCGCTCATATATGGGAGTTAAAATAGTCGATTTCACGGAGGCAGAGAGTAGAATAATAGATACCAGAGGCTGGAAAGAGTGTGAGGTGGAGGGTGATAAAAGGTTGATTAATGGTTACAAACATACAGTTAGATTAAAGGAAAAGGTTGTGACGCATGATAGCAAAGTAGGGTGACTTTTTAATAACAATGTATTGTATATTTCAAACTAGATAGAAGAGAGGACTTGAAATGTTCCCAACAAAAAGAAATGACAAATACTTGCGGTGTTGATTACCCCAAATATCCTGATTTGATCACTGCATATTCTATGCATGTATTAAATATCACATATACCCTACACATATGTACAAATATTATGCATCAATTTAAAAAATGCAAAGACAAGTTTAAATGTATAAAATTATCACCACTAAAATAATGGTTAATAAAGCTGTCAATTCACATCAAATTTTAAGATCCAAGATTTCCGATTGTATACAGATTTATCTTATTTGTTAGATGCTAATATGTACGCATTTTACAGAAGAGATTATTGAGGTTTGAGTAATTAACAGTTGAAATTACACCATGATACACATTACTTAAATCTACTAAATAGGCTCAGAAATACATACAAAAATCAAAGATGTTAAAACATGTTCTTACATTTCTAAAATTTTAAAGTTTTGATTTTTATATCTACAATTATTTCACCAAAAGTTTAAATTTTGGTGTGTGTGTGTATTGTGTGTGGATTGAGTCAACCTTTGAAATGTAAATGACCGTTTATAGTTATCTAAATGTACAGGTTACTAAGTGATATTATGATTTATGAACAAAATGTGAAATAATTATATCAAGTTAGTTAACCTATCCATCACCTGAAATATTTCACATTTTTTTGTGGTGATAACATTTAAAATATACACATTTAGCAATTTTGAGATGTACAATACTCTGTTACTAATTATATTCACCATGTAGTGCAATAGAACTTAAAAGACAAAAATCCTCTTGTCTGAGATTTTGTATCCTTTGACCATCATCTCCCTTTCCCCCATCCCTACCTGTCTAACCACCATTCTGCTCTCTGCTTCTATGAGTTTGATTATCTTAGATTCCACATATAGGTGAAAGCATGTAGTATTTTTCTTTCTGTGCCTGGCTTGTTTCACTTAGCATAATGGTCTCGATTCTATCTATATTGTTGCAAATGACAGAATTACCTTATTTTTTACAGGTTAAATAGCAATGCAATGTGTGTATGTATATATATAATGTATTTTTATACATATGTATATATGTATAAACCTTTTCATTGATTTCTCTGTTGATGGACACTCAAGTTGATTCCATTAACTAGGCTATTTTAAATATTGCTGAGATTAAAATGGCAGTTGCAGAAATACCCAGAAGTTGAATTGTTGGGTAATATAACAATTCTACTTTTAGTATTTTAAGGACCCTCTATACTATTTGTATGATGGCCGTGCTAATTTACCTTCCCTCTAACAATGTATGAGAGTTCCCTTTTCTCAACATTCTTGCTAACACATATCTTTCATGTTTTTGATAAAGGCCATTTTGATAGGTGTGAGATGATATCTCCCTGTGGTTTCTATTTGCATTTCCCTAATGATTAGTGATGTCGAGCACTTTTTCTTATATTTGTGGCAATTTGTATGTCTTCTGAGAAATATCTATCCAGGTTCTTTGGCCATTTTAATTAGGTTTTTTATTTTTTATTTTTTTCTGCTTGCTATTAAGTTATTTGGATATTAATCTCTTATCAGATGTATGGCCTGCAAATATTTTCCCCCATTTCAGAATAGATTGTCTCTATACACTGTTAACTGTTTCCTTTGCTGTATAGAAGATTTGAGATTTGTAGGTTGATGCAATCCCACTTGTCTATTTTTGCTTTTGTTGCCTGCACTTTTGGGGTCAAATACAAAAAAAAAAAAAAAAAAAATTGTCCAATCCAATGTCATGTAATTTTTCCCCCTGGTTTATTCTAGTAAGTTTAGAGTTTCCAGTCTATGTTTAAATCTGTAATCCATTTTCAGTTGATTTTTGTATATGCTACAAAATAAGGTTCCAATTCTGCATGTGGAAATCCAGTTTTCCCATCACTTTTATTGAAGAAACTATCCCTTTCCTATTGCATATTTTTGGCACCTTTGTCAAAATCAGTTGACCAATGCTAATGAATCGCTGAGTTCATTTCTGGACTCTTTATTCTGTTCCATTGATTGATGAGTCTATTTCTTTTTGCCAATACCAAGCTGTTTTAATTATTTCGCAGTATATGTTGAAATTAGGTAGTGTGATACCTCCAGCTTTGTTCTTTTTAAAAACTATGACTAGTAGGGGTTTTTGTGGTTCCATATACATTTTATTTTTATGAAACATGTTATTGGAATTTTGATTAGGTATTGCATTCAATCTGTAAATCACTTTGGGTAGTATGTACGTTTTAGTAATGTTAATTCTTCCAGTCCATGAACATTCCATTTATTTATGTCTTCTTCAATTTATTCTATTAATATTTTATGGTTGTCAATGTACAAGCCTTTCACCTCCTTGGATAAATTTATTCTTAAGTATTTATTCTATTTTGCAGCTATTGTAAATAGGATTGTTTTCCTGCATATATTTTTAGGTAGTTTGTTGTTGGTGAATAGAAACACTACTGATTTATATGTGTCAATTTTGGATCCTGCAACTTTACTTTATTTATTTATTTATTTATTTATTCTAACAATTTTTTGGTGGAGTGTGAGGGCATTCTATACATAAAATCATGCCATCAATAAGCAGTGGTGATTCACTTCTTCTTTTCTTATTTAGGTGCCTTTTATTTCTTTCTCTTGACCCATTGCTCTAGGGAGGACCTCCAATACTATGTTGAACAGAAGTATTAAGAATGCATATCCTTGTCTTGTTCCAGATCTTAGAGAAAAGGCTTTCAAATGTCACCACTGAGTATAATATTACTTATGGGCTTCTCATATATTGTCTTTATTATGTTGAAGTTTATTTTTGCTGTACCTAGTTTGGTAAAAGTTTTTATCATAAAAGAATATATTCGGTTTTATCAAATGTTTTCTGCATTGTATGAAATGATCATATTTTTAAAAAAACTATTCTGTTAAGATGATATGTCACATTTATTGATTTGTATATATTGAGCCATCCTTGCATCACAATGATAAATCTTACTTGAATGTGGTGAATGATCCTTTAATGTGTTGTTGAATTCAGTTGGCTAGTATTTTTGTGAAAGATTTTTGAATCTATGTTCATCAAGGATAACAGCCTATATTTTGTAATTTCCTTCTCTGGTTGTATATTAGGGTAATGATGGCTTCATGAAAAGAGTTTGAAAGTAATTCCTCCTCTTTGTTTTTTTGGAAAAGTGTTAGAAGTGTTTTATTACTTTTCCTTTAAATGTTTGTAGAACTCAGCTATGAAGCCATGAGATCCTGGGCTTTTCATTGATAGAATACTTTTTATTACTGATTTGATCCCCTTACTCGTTATTAGTGTGTTCAGATTTTCTATTTCTTCATGATTCTGTCTTGAATGGTTGTATTAGTCTAGGAATTTAACCATGTTTTCTAGGTTGTCTAATTTGATAACATATAATGGTACAGTCTTTTACGATCCTTTGTATTTCTCTAGTATCAGCTGTAATGTCTCCTCTTTCATTTTTTATTTTATTTATCGGAATAATCTCTCTTTTTTTCAAGCAAGCTAAAGTTTGTCAGTTTTATTTTTCTTTTAAAAAACGCAATTCTTGATTTTCTTGATCCTTTGTATTTTTTCCCTAGTCTCTAATTCATTTGTTTCTACTCTTGTCTTTATTATTTTCTTTCTTCTTTTAACTTTGAGTTTAGCTTGTTCTTTTACCTTCTGGTTTCTTGAGGGAATGTTAGTTTAATTACTTGAGCTGTTTCTTCTTTTTCCAGGTAGGCATATATTGCTATAAAATTTTCTCTTGTAAGTGATTTTGATGTATCCAATAATTTTTGGTATTTTGTGTTTCTGCTATTGTTTGTCTTGAGATATTCTTTAATTTTCATTTTATTCTCTTCAGGGATCCATTAGTTGTTTAAGAGCATATTGTTTAATTTCTATATATTCATGAGTTTTCAAAATTTCTAGTTTTATACCATTGTGATTAAAAGATACTTAATATAAATTCAACCTTCTTAAATTTGCTGAGGATTATTTTGTGTCCTAAGCTTTGATATATCCTGAAGAATGTTTTGTAGGTGCTTAAGAAAAATGTTTATTTTGTTGCTATTGGGTGGAATGATCTGTATATGTATGTCAAATCGATTTGGCCTAGAGTGTTGTTTTATTTTTAATGAATTTTCTGTCGAGTTAATTTTTCTGTTGTTGAAAGTGAGGCTTTGAAGTTCCTTACTATTATTATATTATAGTCTATTTCTCTTTAGATCCTTTAATATTTGTTTTGTATATTTAGGTGCTTCAATGACAGGTGCATATAGTTTTATAATTATTATATCATCTTGATAAATGACTTATTTACCATTATTTCTCAAAGAATTTTTTCTACTCATATTTTCTGTATCTTTTAACAAAGAATAGGAATGTGAAGCTAGAAATGGAAAAATTATGGTTTAAGTTTTTACATAATTTTAATTAATCTACTAGTTTTAGATAAGTTTATACACAGACATAAATATTAGGGCATACTGACTATATAAAATTACAGCAACCAAATATGGACCTGTTATCAAGATTTCAATTTTTTTCGGTTTCTTAAACATGCCAAGCCTGTTAGAAATTCAGGCGATTTTGCACTGGCTCTTTTCAATATCTGGAAGGTTTTTGCGCCAGCATTTTTCAGTCTCTTATTTTTATTAGGTCTCTCCACAAATATTTCCTCCTTATGTAAATCAACTCTGAACAGCCTATTAGAAAAACAAACAAACAAACAAACAAGAAAACCTCTGTAGTTATCTAATCTTTTGCTTGTCTTTAGTTTATCTTAAAAATCACATTGCATATCTTTTTGTTTTTTTTTTTTTTGAGACGGAGTTTCTTTTTGCCCAGGCTGGAGTGCAGCGGCACAATCTCGGCTCACTGTAACCTCCGCTTCCAGGTTCAAGTGATTCTCCTATCTCAGGCTCCGGGATAGCTGGGATTACACACACCTGCCACCATGTCCAGCTAATTTTTGTATTTTTAGTAAGACGGGCTTTCACCATGTTGGCAAGGCTGGTCTCTAACTCTTGACCTCAGGTGATTCACCCGCCTCGGCCTCCCAAAGTGCTGTGATTACAGGTGTCAGCTATCACGTCCTGTCTGTACAGCTATTTAAACCTATGTAACTCTAAAAAATGAGTTCCTGTTACATAAAAAGACAGAATATACATTGATCATATCATATTCAATTTCAGAAAGTTTGACTGTGAATTTGATGGCCAGCCTTTGATTTGGGTATGTTGATAAAACTTCTATTATTTTTCCAATAATTAGAGATAGGATAAAGAATCACTAAAAGGTAGATTTTAGAATGAACAAGTCTAGGCAATTCCTTCCCTGCTTTATCTCTCTCAGTTTGAAAAACCAATCAGAGAAGCCTATCATACACAAAAGAAAATCCTGGAAATACATGAAATACACACTCTGATTTCTGCATTTTATTTGGGAACCTTAGAATTCTAATGACACTCTTGTCAGCATCCATTTGTAGTGACCTCTCTGTAATATTTAACACAAACAGAAAATGTGTTGAGACTATGCACACAGAAACTATGCAAAGGTCACACTTGGCTGTGCTGTATGGTATCACCAAAAAGCAGTGGTGAAACAGGGCTACATTGATTAAGGAAAGGAACTTCTCATCTGCATTTTGTTATTTATAATGTTAATTTTAGTACTTCTTTGTTTAAGTCACTACAACTTTTTTTTTATTAGTTGTAGCTCACCAAGTCCTAAAAAATGATAACTTCCTTGTTATGAAAGTTACATTTGCTTTGCATTATTCGTCAGTTTACTTGGCTCCTATATCTCTGAATCGTTGAGTAGGAACACAAATACTTCCAAATATCTGCAAGAGTAGCTTTGTATCAGAAATTCAATGTAAAATACTCAGTGTTCTGAGCTCAACTGATTATGGAAAATTGCCTTTCTCTGATGAAGTAATCTGCAATTAGATTTTTGTCACCATGGTGAAAGCAGTTTCCTCCAAATTCGTTTTAAAAGGAAGTTTGTAGTTTGGAAATAATTTTCACTTCTTTTTAGAGAGAAAATCATTTTTGAAAAATTCTTTTTTCTTTCAAAAAGACCCTGATGCTCAACATGTCTTAAAATATACTTAATTGACTTTTTTCAAAATTTCCTTTTCCAATTATTGGCCTAAAAAGACATTTTAAAGTCATAAGTAATCTATAATAAAATGAACACAGATCATAATGTAAATCACTAGTAAGTACATTTTGTATTAAAATATCAATTTTGCATATTTATACATAAAATGAGTCCTTGAAATGAAGTTTTATTGATTAAACCGAACAATAAAATATGATAGATATAAAATATAAACCTGCCGTATAATAAATGTTCACTTTTTTTGAGATTTTTATCATTTATTTAGCTTGAAATCGTCTGACAGCTTAAGCACCCAAAGAGTTATTGATTTGGCCAAAGATACATGGTCACCTAGGGACAGCATCTGGCCTCCAAAGACACTTTCCTGCTGTTCCCCTGCTCCTTTCATTACAATGAGTATTCTGAGTCATTCTGAGGGTTACAACCAAGTGAACAATGGATCTGAAAGTAATTGTTATACCTTAATTTTTAGTCATTTTGCAGCTCAAACATAAGGCAGGGCAGTATACTAAATGCTTAACAAATCTAAAAAAAGGTTTTCTGAAATTTTTTCTTAGATTTGCAAAATGGCTCTGCCTCCCATTGACTTTGAGATTTTAGTATTTAATTAACTTTTGGGTCTTTGTTTTCTCATAATAGACATTCTATAAAAGGTAGTTATTATTATCTCTGACCACAGTAAATGTATAAAAGAGTTGAAAGACTGGCATACAATTTCTTATATATGAAAAAAAAAAAACACTTGTGAAATGTAAAACAGTGAGTTAAGATAAAGTTATTGTGAATATTAAACAAAGACAAAACAAAGATTTTTTAAAGTAGAAGATGACATTTCAAAAAGAATCACAGACATCATTTGAGTCTTCTGGGTTATCTGATACTTGAATCCACAGCACATTAAATATTGGATAACAGTATCCTCAGTATACTGACTATGAGGTATGGGCTAGGCATAAAGTTCAAAGTTAAACCAAATATAATCCTTGTCCTTAATGGAAGTTAGTACAAGTAAATCAGCTAGTATACTGTAATGAAATAAATCATAGATGTGAAATATGATGCTAAGTGAGTAGAGAAGAAAGGTTTGGTTAACATTGTGCTTGTGTGTGTTGGGGATTGGTGGGCACTGAGTATGTGCGATATAGCAAGAGTTAAAGACCAATGAGTGAGGAGATAAAAGAGGAGTTGCTTGAGAAGTGAATTAAAATTTGCTTTTACCATCCTATAATTTTATCTTATAACATTTTATACAATCTGTCATTTTATCAGTGTGCAATTGTGGATTTAATGTCTAAATTTCCCACTGAAATGTAAGTTCCATTAGGTTATGTCTCTTTTGCCTACTATTTTTTAAAAATAAATTTTATATTGTATTGATGTTACAAGATATATAACATCATGTTGGATACAAAATAAAATGTATTTAAATAAAGGGCTTGTTATAGTGGAACATATTTAATATATGGATCAGTTCACATCGTTACCCATTTTATCTCTGTGGCAAGAGCAGCTATAATCTACTCATTTAGCAAAAATTTTGAATATACTGTTATTAGTGATAGTCCTCGTGTTGTATATTAGATCTTTTGATTTGTTTATCCTACAGATCTGCTTTATATTTTTTTATGTATATTTTCTCATTTCATCCCCCCTCGACAACCCCAACCCTGGTAACCACTGTGTTATTCTTTATCTCCATATATTAACATTATTTAAAGACTCCACAAATGAGATCATGCAATATTTTTATTTCTGTGTCTGACTTATTTCATTTAGCATTAAGTCCTCCAGTTTCATCTAAATGGTAGAAAGTCCTCCTTTTTTAAGGCTGAATAATATTTCATTGGATGTGTATATACCAAAGTTTCTTTATCCATTTGTTCATTGATGGACACCTAGGTTGGGTCAAAGTTTATTTGGTTGCGATCAACAGGACCTAACCTTGGTTAACTACAGCAAAATTGGAAGGATGGGGATAGTTCAATGATCCAAAGGAAAGGCTACATAGTAAGGACTAAAATATAAGTGGATTTAGAGCGACCCTTTAAACCTAAATATATATAAGAATATTAGAAATTATTTTCAAATAGAGAGATATTATTAGTTTAGTTTTAGAAATTATTTTAAAACAGAGAGATATTATTAGTTTACTTTTTATTATAGTGGTAACACTTTGGAACATTGAATTTTAAGTAATTTGATAGTATTTTTAAAAAGTATGTTCCTCTGTTAATAATATCTATATTTTAAATCCACTTACGTTTTGAATAAAATAATTATAAAAAGCAACATCATGTTAAATGTACAACCTATATGGTCTCTAATACAGGGTGTTTAGATGTATGTAACGAAATGAAATAAATGAAAAGCAAATTACTACATAATAGAAAACAATGATGCCGCTGTGATGAATTCCGTTTACAGATAGTAACAATCAATAGTTTAATGGAGCCATTTATTAGCATGCAGCAGAAGAAAAATATTAGATGATGAAATTCAAAACAATAACTTACCACTTCCCAAATGGATTATAGAAAGGCAAATTATCAAAAATAAAACCTCAATCATCACTGTTGTTTCCTTAAGCGTACAGTTAACAAAGGCACATATATAAAAGAAAAAGGACCAAAAATAATATGTGTAAGAAACAGTTATAATTTTAATAACAAATAAACCTATGAGAATTTCCAAAACATGTTACAATAAACACTATATTACATGAAAGATTTTAAGTCTAGATTGAAAATCTGAAACTTGATTACTGAAAAATACATATTCTAAATATTCTAAATGTTGCTATGGCAATAATTTATGTAGAAAATGAAATGCAACAGCATCATAGATGTTGGCTGCAAAGCATAACTATATATACAAAGGATATTAGCCAGCATAGGGCTTATTGCTGTCATTTCTCTGCTTTTTTTTATTTTTATTTTTATCATCATGACGGGTCATATTTGCATCCCTCTTTTCTTTCCTGTTAATTTTTGATTGAATGCCAGATACAATAATTTTACCTTATTGAGCATTGGACATTTTTACATACTATAAATATTCTTGAGTTTTGTTTTAAAATACAATCAGCCTGCCAAGACTGAATAATATTCCATTGTATCTGCATACTACATTCTGTTTATTCATTAATCAGTGACACTTTGTTTTCATATCTTAACTATTATAAATAATGCTGCAACAAACATAGGAGTACAGATATCTCTTTGAGGTAGTGATTTCATCTCTATTTGGTATGTATCTGAAATATGGATTGCTGGGTCTTATGTTAGTTCTATTTGTAATTACTTTAGGATCTGCCACATTGCTTTCCATATGGCTGTACTGGCCTACATTCCCACCAACAGTGTATTAGGGTTCCCTTAACTCCACACTCTAACCAGCATTTATTATCTCTTGTATTTTTCATGATAAACATCCTTACAGGTACAAAGTAACGCTTTGTAGTGGTTTTAATTGGCATTTCCCTGATGATTAGTGATGTCAAGCACCTTTTCATATTATTTTTAGTAGAGACATGGTTTTGCCATGTTGGCAAGGCTGGTCTCAAACTCCCGACCTCAGGTGATCTGCCCTCCTGGGCCTCCCAAAGTGCTAGGATTAGAGGTGTAAGCCACTGTGCCCGGCCATTTTTACATATTCATTAGAGAAATGTCTGTTCAGTTCCTTTACCCATTTTTAAATTAGGCTATTTGTTTTTCTACTATTGAGTTGTAATGATTCTTTATAAATTTTGATGCTAACCCCTTATCAGATATATGGCTTACAAATATTTTTTCACAGTCTGTATGTAGTTTGCCTTATTTTGTTTATTTTTGTTTGTTTGGGTGTGCAGAAGCTTTTAATTTTGATATAGTCTCATTTGTTTATTTTTGCTCTTGTAGCCTGAGCTTTTTCTTTGATATTTAGAAAGTAATTGCCAAGACCAAATGTTGAGGTGCTTTTCTCCTATGTTTTACTTGAAGACTTACGTGGTTTCATTTTTTACATTTAGGTTTTTTTTGTTTGTTTGTTTGTTTGTTTTTTGTTTTTTTTTTTTGAGACGGAGTCTCGCTGTGTCTCCCAGGCTGGAGTGCAGTGGCGTAATCTCGGCTCACTGCAAGCTCCGCCTCCCGGGTTCACGCCATTCTCCCGCCTCAGCCTCCCAAGTAGCTGAGACTACAGGCGCCCGCCACCACGCCCGGCTAGTTTTTTGTATTTTTAGTAGAGACGGGGTTTCACCATGTTAGCCAGGATAGTCTCGATCTCCTGACCTCGTGATCCACCCGCCTCGGCCTCCCAAAGTGCTGGGATTACAGGCTTGAGCCACCGCGCCCGGCCTACATTTAGGTTTTTTATCCATTTTGAGTTGATTGCTGTGTATGACATGACTTCAATTTCACTCATTTTCATGAAGAAATTTAGGTCTTCCTAGTAAAGACTATCTTTTCCCCATTGTGTCTTTTTGGTGGTCTTGTCAAAAATTAGGTGCATTTATTTCTTGGCTCTCTATTTGGGCTAATTTTTTTCACCCCTGAGGCCATACCTCTCTGAGTTGTCTACTCAATGGTCCATAAATTGCATATTTACTATTCGTATTAAAGTGGTTATAAATTATTCATGTTGGAGAAATCTGTTCTAGCAGGAAAGTAGCTGGTAGCAGGAGCAGGGTTGAAGTTCTATAACCTTATTGCACTTTATGTCGGAAGACTTAGTACCTAGGCTACCTCAGATATTATAGAGTACAGATTTTTTTAAAATATTACTGCTCATAAGGGCTTATTCCCAGGCTCCAGAGTTTCTGATTTAGTAAGTCTAGAGTGAGATGCAAGGACACACATTTTAAAATTGATCTCTATATGATGCTGATGCAGTGGCCTGTGAGTTCCACTGTAAGGAACTCTGATCTAAAAATTGAGAGAAACAAGTAAATGGGATTTGAACTGGTATTGATTATAGTTCTATAGAAGTAAATAGAAAAAAAGCCTGTAACTCAAATTCAAGGACAAAGAAAGTTCCATGAGGAGTTAATTTGAAGGATGTTTAAGAGATGGTGAGGCAAAAAGATCAGTGTCTCTAAAGGAAGCAGTAAAGTGACAGAGAGGCCTTAAGGTAAAGGCAAACGTAAAATACTTAGACAATGACATGTTTTTAAATATGACTGGATATCTGTACACATTTGTTGATTCAATATTAGATAAAAAGATTGCAAAAAAGGAGAGAAAAATATCTCAAACTAATCAATATACCGTTAACCCAACACTCACAAGTCATCCAACGAGGAGTGTCCCCTCATAATGCTAATTGTGACCATACTCCTTAATAGATACTTCGATGCACTCTCATGAAAATTTTTATTTTATACATAATGAAAAGTTATTTGAAATGTTTTATATGTATGAAATGACTACATTTTTAATTTTCTAGGGTTAAATTGACTTATTTTTCTGGACAGTCATTTATGACAAGTACCTATCTTAGTCCATTTAGTGTTTCTGTAAAGGAATACCAGAGACTGAGTAATTTATTTATAAAAGGTGTATTTGGCTCATGATTCTGATGACTGGAAAGACTGAAGTTGGGCATCTGCAACTGGTGAGGGCTTTGGGCTCTCTCTACTCGTGGGGGAAGGCACAGGCGAGCTGGTTTGTGTAGAGATCACATAGTGAGAAAAAAGGAAACAGAGAGGTGGTGGGTCCCAGGCTCTTTTTAACAACCAGCTCATGAGAATTCATCCCTGAGGGACAGCCTTTATCTGTTCATAAGGAATCCACCCCCATGACCTAAACACCTTCTATAAGGCCCCCTTTCTAACACTGGGGATCAAATTTCAACATGAAGTTAGGAGGGAACAAACATTCAAACCGAAGTAGTAGCACATCATTTAAGGGTTTTACAATATCCCACAGAAATATTTGCCTATCCTTGAGAATATCATCTATATAACTTAGCTTTTTACTTAATCAATTAGAATTCACCAACACTCTTTTATACACAGCAGACATGGCAGGGAGATTTAAATCCTTAACACCCATAAATGATACTGTATCAGGTTTCCTTCCTTCTCCACAGAAATGGTATTTCTAATGCCTGCAGTTGTGATTAGAAGCCATTGTTCAGTAAATTTTGAATTTCATTTGGGAATAAACATAAACATTCTGGAGATAACTGATAATATCATAATACAGGCTGTTCCCAACTTAGACTTCCAGTTATTATTAAATAACATTCCTCATTTAAACCCCAAAGACAAGATATATTGTTGGTCCTTCATTTCTGGCAAAGTAAACCATGGGAAATACAATTTTCTTTACATGCATCGTACTTGAGTTAATGGAGAACAATTGCAAGATCTTACTCCTCGGTGATGTCCAGCTACCACTTTAACATAGTGTTTCTATTTTGGAAATGAAACACACACCCTCCAGACCTCTAGAAATTTTGGCCACTGTGATTTATAATATCAAATTTCATAATTGTTAAAATAATTTTAAATTATTTTTGTGAGACTCCAAGACCTCTCCCAGCATTGTTGTTGAGACTGATGTTCCATCAACTTAACAATGTGCTTAATCAATCCTATTTTTTTTTCTTTCTATACTGATTACCAAGTTAAGTCTCAGAGAAAGTCTCCCATTAGTGCATAAAGTAGGGCCAGCAAATATTTTCCAATGTGATGACAAGCCTCAAATATTTTAATTTTCGTGGGATTCTAAATTCTGAATTTTATTCTTAAAGCTCCTGTTGACTTATTGAAACTAGTACTGACTAAACTATCATATATAATTTTGTTACTGGCAGTTAAGGGAATGTGTGCAATATAAAAGCACAAAATTAACCCCAGTTTATGGGTTGCTTAATGAAATCATCTGTCGGGCAGTAAAGTCTGACATAATATTGTCTTGTCATTGTATGCAGAACCTAGACCTCAAAAAATTTTTCTAAGACATCTGTAAGCACTTTCTTTTCTAATGATACTTAGTACAGTCTTTTAGCATGATAGTTGTTCACAGAATGTGAAAGGAGTATACTATCATTTGGCTTATCTTTGGGTTGCTTGCACACTTCTGTTTAGACTTACTATATTAACCCATATGTCCAGTACTAAGCATCTGTGCAATTCATCTGCCTTACAATTCCACTCCCTTTCCATGCCAACCACTCAGTCTGGGTTCTTCCTCCACATTTCCACAAGAACTCATCCATAACTAAATACACCATATTGGTAGTGTCCCATCATCTAGGGTCCATTTGCCTGACTGCATCCGAAGACGATTGTAGCAGTCTAATACTCTGTAAATATTTTAATATTTTTCTGAAAACATATATCTAATTTATATTAACACTTCTCAATAGTGGACAGTCAGCTTTACCTATGGTATCAATTTATTCCCACAGTTTTCCACCCAAAATTGACAAACTACAGGCCTTATTTTCAGAGATTTCTAAATCATAGCATGGCTTTCAACCAAGGGGCTTTCATTAATAAATCAAAAAGCTTGTTTTGCCTTGACAGCAAGGGAAGATATACTTTAATTCATACAGTAATATGAGCAGGGAGGTTCTAAGGTCTCCATCGTTAATCCTAAAGAAATTCAAGTAAGGTTTTCATTAAAAAGAAGAATTCCTCCAGACATTTTATATCGCATAATCTTAAGCATTGAATTTCTCCCTCTTCATTTAAATATTTCTCTGCTATTTCACAAGACATGATAGGTACTTCTGGTCTCAGGGTTTTCTGATATAATTTTATGTTGAAAGCAGACTCTTTGCATGTCCAGTAAGGAGCTTCCCATTGTCTTTCAACAGTTGTATTGAGTTTCCACAAAGACCTATTTCAAATCTAAAATCCATGTGGTATTTACAAAGTTGTAGTTTTAATCCCTTCCAAATACACCATACTTTATTTTTTTAATTACTTGCTTTTTATTAATGTATTGTAGTTATGCATTTTTGGGGTGCGTGTGGTAGTTTGAAACCTGTATGCAGTGTGTCATGATCAAATCAGAATAATTGTGATATTCATCACCTCAAATATTTTTCTCTTCTTTGTTTGAGGAACATTACACATTGTCTTTTCCAGCTATTTTGAAATATAAAATAAATGATTGTTAAGAATTTCCCAACGGTACAATTGAATACTAGAACTTACTCTAACTACAAATTTTAAAACTTATTTGAGTGCCTAGATCATAAGATCCTAAAAGCAATGTCTCAGTCACATTTGTAAAAAATTAAATATTTATTTCCTTTCAGATCTCATTAAAATACAAATTTTATTAAAATACAGGTATCAGGACCTTGTAGAAAGGGCTCAGCATTATCCCTACATGAGAGATGTAATTCACCAGAACCCAAGCTGCTGCTCCATTAGCCTCTGTACTTCTTACTTGTTGTGGGAGAGAAGGGGTCAGTAAAAGATAGTAATCCATTTCTCATATTTAGGGACATAATCTAGCCCCTTATGATTGTTCCACATTTCATGGACGTTGCTGGACGTTGTATTTAGTCTGATTAAATCAGTCATTCTTTAGTTGTCACGAGTGACCACTGACCTTACATTTTTCTGTCTTTTTGAGAAGCAATTATTATTATATTTTCAAGTTAATGCATCAATTAATTCTATTGATTTTGAAGTGTAAGTACTGCTGTAATACTTTATGATAGCATGCCATTGAATTAAATGTTCCTTTGGGAGAACTGTGAAAGTGTACTAAAGTCCACTCCACATAATTGAAGATTAAATGTGGCTATATTTAAAACAATAAGGATAAGAGGGGCTAGCCAAATCTGTTATGATGACACACCAACAATCCTTGTTAAATGTCTTGCTATACTGGCTTTATCATGTCAACTCCAGGTAAATCTCTCAAGGAAATTGCCTTGTTTGGTCCCCAGTCTCCTTCCTGTCATTCTCCATGAACCAATTGCCTTGTATATCTACAAGATGGAGTTTTTAAACAGATAGTGGAAGTCAATACACTCTTTGTTTAAATCAGAGCAATATCATCTTGTTACCTTCCTAGAATTCTATATCAGTTAATTTTTGTTAGGGAAGAAGTTCAGGGAAATCCCAAAGGCTTTTGGAGGTCCAATTATAGTCAAGTCAAAGGTACATTTGGCTCACATTCAATTTAAAAATTGTAGGTTAATGTGTTTTCGTTTTTACATAATGTCCTCATCTCACTCATACTTTAATGTAATGGTGACATAACACAAAGCATATCTCCTGTCATGTTTTTCGATTTTCCACCAAAGCATTTATGTACCCTCCACATTGTACCTTTGGGCCTTTCAGAGTGTTCTCTTCATCCCTCCCATGCACGTTGCACACTTACTGTCTATATCTAGTTATCTCTAAAAGTTTCTCATATTTCTTGTAAACATTTCTCTTATATCATTGCCTAAGATCCTGGCCTCTTTTTTCAGGGATTGTGTTAGATCTCTTCCCTTCAGTTGATCATTTTCAGATTCTTTCCCATTTAAGCAAGGAGGAGAATTGTGCCCCTCATCAACTATTTTATGCCTCATTTGTGATTCTCATCACTGAATTTTAATTCAACCAAAATAAATATGTGGAGTATATGTTATATCTAAAGTTGAAACTATTTTTCAACCTCTCAGCTACTGTTAATGTGCTACCAGTTCTGCAGGGGCAAACTCATCAATTTTCTCTTTTATTTGTAATTCCGTTTTTCAGTAGTTATGTAAACAATTTCACTTGGTTTTGTTCTTCCTCCTTTTCTTCATCTTCACTTTAATAACACTTTTTAATTGGTAGGAAGTTATTCAAGGGGAGAAAGTATCAAATTTTGATGCTTATCTAACACATATATGGTAACTACCCTCTGCATATTTTCTTCCCAGCCCCAAAGTCAGGTTACAAATAGCACCAAAGATAAGAAGATACACAATTTGTATCAATAATATCAAATTCTCGATGATCTCTTATTCTCGCATTGCTGATCTAGATTTGTCTGTTTCCTTTACATTACTATTGTTTTGGAAAGAGTATACTATACCATTTGTTAGTTTGGGAGGGAGTAGAGCAGTTTGGCTTTCTCAGTGTATGTTTGCTAAATTTCCACCTTCACCCACTGCCATCAGTTAATATTATAATCTGCGAGTGTCTCGTCACAAAAGTTTGTAGCCACATTGGCTATAGAATTATTTCTTTCATTTAGTAACTATCTAAATTAGTGGTATACTTCTCCGATCATTTATTCTAAAAATCCATGATAGCAGGATGCACTGGTCTTCTAACACTTCTCTTTATATTGTTCTAACTCTAACATAATACATTTAAATTTAGCTATAATCTTGATATGGCCTCTATCTACTTGTGGATTCTTTTGGAAAATTAATAACTATGGGTTAGCTTATGGATAAATATCATTTCTTGCAAGACAGCATCAACAATAGAAGCATTAGAAGATTTTTTCAAAACTGCAAGGCAGTACTACTTACTTTATTTTGTTTTAGTTTCTATATTTATTCTACCTTCAGGGTTTTTTTGTTTTATTATTATGATTGTTGTTGTTATTTAATTTACAAGTACTGTCACAATAATAAGGGAATGGTCTAACTCCTTTTTGCTCTATTTGGTGAACCATGATTTATACACTAACAATTTTCAATTATATGTTATACAAATTTTATTAAGACTTCTGTAAAATGATTTGCTGGCCTTTGAAAAACCTGACAAAAACAAGCAATGGTTCTAGAAAGGATTCCCTATTTAATAAATGATGTTGGGAAAAGTGACCTGCCATATGCAGAAAATTGAAACTGGACCCCTTGCTTACACCTTATACAAAAATTAACTCAAGATGGATTAAAGAGTTAAAGGTAAGACCTAAAACCATAAAAACCCTGGAAGAAAACCTAGGCGATACCACTCAGGACATAAGCATGAGCAAAGACTTCATGACTAAAACACCAAAAGCAATTACAACAAAAGCCAAAAGTGACAAATGGGAACTAATTAAACGAAAGAGCTTCTGCACAGCAAAAGAAACTATCATCAGAGTGAACAGGCAACCTACAGAATGGGAGAAAAATTTTGCAATCCATCCATCTGACAAAGGTCTAATATCCAGAATCTACAAGGAACTTAAACAGATGTACAAGATAAAAGCAAACAACCTCATCAAAAAGTGGGCAAAGAATATGAACAGACACTTCTCAAAAGAAGACATTTATGCAGCCAAAAGCATGAAAAAAAGCTCATCATGACTGGTGATTAGACAAATGCAAATCGAAACAACAGTGAGATACCATCTCAGGCCAGTTATAATGGCAATCATGAAGAAGTCAGGAAACAACAGATGCTGGAGAGGGTGTGGAGAAATAGGAACACTTTTACACTGTTGATGGGAGTGTAAATTAGTTCAACCATTGTAGAAGACAGTGTGGCGATTCTTCAAGGATCTAGAGCAAGAAATGCCATTTGACCCAGCAGTCCCATTACTGGATATATACCCAAAGGATTATAAATCATTCTATTATAAAGACACATGCACACGTGTGCTTATTGCAGCACCATTCACAATAGCAAAGACTTGGAACCAACCCCAAAACCCATCAATTATAGACTGAAGAAAATGTGGCACATATACACCATTAAATACTATGCAGCCTTAAAAAATAATGAGTTCATGTCCTTTGCAGGGACATGGATTAAGCTGGAAGCCATAATTCTCAGCGAACTACCACAGGAACAGAAAACCAAACACTGCGTGCTCTCACTCATAAAGGGGAGTTGAACAATGAGAACACATGGACACAGGGAGGGGAACATCACACATAGGGGCCTGTTGGAGGGTGGGCGACAAGGGAAGGGATAGCACTAGGAGAAATACCCAATGTAGATGAGGGGTTGATGGGTGCAGCAAACCACTGTGGCACATGTACACCTATGTAACAAACCTGCACGTTCTGCACATGTATTCCAAAACTTAAAGTATAATAAAAAACAATAACAATTTGCTGGGAGGATTTTCCCTTATTTAACTGGGATTGCGTAAGCAGATATTCTGGAATAAAAACATCATGTCACTTTTTTAAATCCCCTTTCATTTTTTTGGCAAAAAGTTCATTAGCAATTTTGGTTCATAGATCTGCAAAAATTCTACTTCTATAACCAATTGGTATCATCATAAATGTTAAATTGTAAAACAAAAAGAAAGAAGGAATGAAGGAAGAAGAAGCAAGGAAGGAAGGGAGGGAGGGAGGAAGGAAGGAAGGAAGGAAGGAAGGAAGGAAGGAAGGAAGGAAGGAAGGAAGGAAGGAAGGAAGGAAAGAAGGGGCATGTTTTACTTAACATCAATAAAGTAATCTTTATTATTGATTAGTAAAGCATACAATCATAAGGAAAAGCATTAGTTCTGGTAGCTGAAAAATCAGACGCAGCTCCCTAAATTTACCACTTTCTTCACTTGGAGGCATTTTGAGCACAGAGTCAGACCCCTGTCTGGAAAGGAAAATCACTTAGATAAGGATTCTCACAGTTTTAAAAATACCTCAATAGTCACTAGCCACATTTATTTGCTGTTTATTCCCCATCCTCACTTCTCTTTCATTTTAACTTTATATGCAACTGTTCTAATGCATTTGATGAGGGTAATTTTATTTTTACGTGTTCTGTAAACCTATGTACTACTGTTTATGTGTATTTTTAGGTTAGTTGTACTGTGCAATAGATTTCATAATTTATATTTAATTTTACACTAAAATTTTTAAAAAATATTCATGTACCTTATGAATATTGATAGTATTCTACCATGTTCTTTGTGAAATTTTTCCTAATCCATTGCTTTAGAAATGGAAAACCAGATTGTTCTAGTTCCTCACTACTACAATCTCTAATAATATATACATTACATAATATATATGTGTGTATATAATATATATATATATATATGTGCCCATATTAGCATGTGTGAGCATGTCTCTGTATGCACAACAAAAAATAAGATTTCTGGATCATAGTGCTTATATGATCAGTTTGATCAAATACTGCCTGATTGCTTACCAGAATGGCTGCATCAGCTTTGTTTGTTGCCAGTGGTGCATGAAGCTTCCATATTCCATGTCATTGACAACACATGGCATTACCTATCATTATAATTTTTGGATTTCGATGAATGCAAAGTGAAGAGCAACACTGTTTTAAAATTGCATTAATTAATGTATACGTTTGAACACATATTTATATGTTTGTTACTTTTTGACTTTCTTCTTTTATAAATTGCATTTTCCCTGTTATTCTATTTTAGTTCTTTCATTTCGTTATTGGTGTTTAGGAGTTCCTTACATATTCTAGATATTAGTAATGATTAGATTTTAGATGCTGCACATATTTTCTCTAAATAGGGTATTTATGTGTTAAATCTGTCTGTTAATTCTTAATTTTCACTTTAGTCTTTATGGTTTGTGCTCTTGATGTCTTGTTTAAAAAAATCACACTTCAAAAGAGTTGAACTTGGGTGTTTGTGAACTATTTATCTTATAAATATTATTAAAATTTTAGGAGCTCTTCATTTTCAGCTTGAATTTGGATTGAGATTACAATGAATGTACAAATTTATCCTAGAAAGTTAATGTCTTTATATATTGAAGTCATCCAAGCCAATAGCATGGAAAATCTCTCCAAGTCTCCATTTAGTTCCTGTGTGATCCTTTTTAAGTTAATTTCTAAAATGTGTTTTTTTATTGCAAGTATGTTATTTATATTTTCTAGTAGAGTATTGCCGGTTTTGAAAATATAATTGATTTTTTAATTTAGTCATCAATCTTTTTCAATAATTTGCTGATCTTGTTGGTTTTCTTTGTTGAAGAAAGTCAATGAACCCCAGGACTAAGAGCCCCAGATACTGGAAAACTGTAATCAACCATCTCTGTTTGCCGATTCTCCAACAGCCTATGTCTGTAGGCAAGGACTCAACCATACATCTTTATTTAAAAACCAGAACTGGAAGTATTACACAGTAATACGTCAGTTTAAAAGGTTTGTAGGGACAGAGGTTGGAGAGATGCTTAAATGAGATTTCATCAGGTTCTCTGCACCAAATGCTTTTACTCTACTCTGAAATTTTTATGCCAACACTGACATTGGATGGTTTGTGCCTATAGCAGAGAAATAAAAACAGAACTTAAAAGATCATATCCTCACTGCTGATCTTGGTGTGTTGTCACTGGCTGCCCATCACCCCATGTAAGTCTGGAATATCCTTAGATCTACCTTGCAATTTATCAGCGTTTAATTTGTTATTGATATACATTCTTCCATCTCTTTTCTGTAGTTTCTAGGGCTGCTATTGAGGGGAAAAGCCAACAGTTGATGCTAATTTCTCATTTTATCAACAGGAAGACTGAGTTTGAACTTTCCACTTATTATTTTTATTTGTATAAACATTTATACTTTGCTAAAATTAAAATTCATTATTGATGTAATTACAACAAAGTTTTAGTATAACATTCAATTAAAAGTAAACAAAGTTATCGAAGTTGAAGTATCAGGCAAAATGAAATGAATGAAACCTGTAAAAAGTTATACCAGGTTTTTAATTCTGAAACAAGCTGCTCCAATCAAAAGTATTATTTAGCTCAGTTATATGTCTCTAATCTTGGATTTGGATTATCCCTTATTTATTTATTTTTACATACATTTATCTTATTTGATTCAACTTTCTGATTTTTTAATTTTTAAGTTCTTAAGTAATTTTAACCTTTATTTTAGATTCAGGGGTATATATGCAGGTTCATTACATAGATATATTGTGTGATGCTGAGGACAGGGGTACAAATGATCCCATCACCTAGGTTGTAAGCATAGCACCCAATAGGTTTTTCAGCCCTTGTTTCTCTCACTCTTTCCTTCCTCTAGTAGTCCCCAGTATCTATGTTTTCCATATTTATGTTCATGTAGGATAGTCTATTTTTTATCATTAATTTTCAATATTCTTTTAGAACACTGACTTAATTTTATATATCTCTGTGTATTGAGGTCTGAGAGCAGAGCTAGGCAGGTGGAACCACACAACATATGTATTAATAACATAAATCGTAAAAAAGAAAATAAAACATAAATCGTGGCCGCCAACTTGTTGATGAAAAAATGTAGAACAGGAAAGGTACATATTTTGAGTATTTTAGAAATTATTAAAGTGTAGTTTTACAACAATTAAGAATGATAGCTCTTACTGCTTGAATCAGTTCCTAGCTCTGCTAGTTGTTTAGAAATGATGTGATTCGGATCAATAGAATTAATCTTCCTTTTAGTTTCTCCATTTATAAAAAGGAGGTAAGGATAATGCCTATTGTTGTATTATATATATGCTAATGTTATAAAACACCTCAATATAAATAGACCTTTCTAAAACAACTGGCCTGCATTCTTCAATACCTTAACATCACATAAAAATAAAGCTGAGGCATTTTTCTCTATTTAAGGAGACTAAAGACACATGAAAATAAAATGCAATTCATGTTCATTCCTTGGATGCCAGATTTTTTTGATAGCTATAAAGTACAACTTGGGGACACTTGAATTTCATATTGGTTTTATATTAGCTAATAATTGTTTAATTATTAATATTTTATTCACCACAGCTGCCACCTTAACATTTCCTTTAGTTTAACCAAACTTTAGACAGGCTTCTTCCCGCCTCCTCTAAACTTCCTTTTACCTTTAGTCCTTAGAAAATCAGGTTGGCATAAGCAAAGAGCTTCCTCTCCTCTCTTTTCTTAGAGTATTTACTTTAGGTAACTTATAATTTAAAAATATTCTTCTGTCTGTTTAACATGTAAAGCTTTAAAAGCCTGCAGTCAGTTTTTGTAAGCCACAACATTTTAATTTTATTTTATTGTATTTAAGTTCTGGGATACATGTGCAGGATGTGCAGGTTCATTACATAGGTAAACTGTGCCATGGTGGTTTGTTGCACCTATCAACCCATCCCCCAGGTATTAAGTCCAGCATATGTTAGCTATTTTTCCTGATGCTCTCCCTCCCCCATCCCCCGCAGGTGAACCCCAGTGTGTGTTGTTCCTCTCCCTGTGTCCATGTGTTCTCATTGTTTATCTCCCAGTTAAAGGGGAGAACATGTGGTTCTTCTAAATTTTCTATTTTATTTGCACAGAGGTGTTTATAGTATTCTCTGATGGTTGTTTGTGTTCCTCTAAGGTCAGTGGTGATATCCCCTTTTTCATTTTCACTCTGTCTATTTTATTTCTCTCTCTTTTCTTCTTTAGAAGTCTAGTTAGTGGTATATCTATCCTATTATTTTGGTCAAAAAACCAGCTTCTGGATTCATTTACTTTTTTTACTTTTTGAAGGTTTTTTTTTTTTTTTTTTTTTTTTTTTCATCTCTGTCTCCTTCAGTTCCACTCTGATCTCGGTTATTTCTTGTTTTCTGCTAGCTTTGGGGTTTGTTTGCTCTTATTTCTCTAATGCTTTTATGTAGGATTTGGTTTGCCAAATTAGGATGTAGGTTTGAGATCTTTCTAGCTTTTTGATTAAACCACATTTTTTTTAAGGATCTGGGATCCATTCCTTTGCAATGTAATCATCAAGGAATATAGTGTTCCTATCTCTGAGTCTTTGTAGGAGAGTAGACACCTAATTTTTGTGTGTTTTGCTCCAAGCCGTAAAACCACCTACTGTCATGAAGATAAAAGAAAGTTGACTTTTACTTTGGTTAAGAATAATCAGGAAACACAGAAGGTCTACCCCAGCTTTTAAAAATGCTGACATTGCTTCGGTGGAGGTGAATTCAGTCTATGTTCTGATCTCTCTCCAGGATTGAGATAGACATTGAGTATGGTTTTTCTTAACTATTTAGCTTAGACTGGTGAAATTTCTCCTTTGGCAGTATTAATGTTAACTTTTCTGAGTTTGGTAATGTATTATGATATGTAGGGCAATGTTCACGTTATTAAGATATACTTAAGTGTTTAGGAGGTGACACATCAAATAATATCAACTATCCAATTATTTAGCAAAATGTCTCTCTCTCTCTCTCTCTCTTCTCTCTCTCTGTGGGCATGTGCATGTGCACATGCATACATGCATAAGTAATTGACCAACAGTGAGAGCAAAGTGAGAATGAGAGTAAGAGAGAAAGACAGAAGAGAGATACTGGTGAATAATCAGATGGTGAAATGGAATGAATGGACATGGCCTTATGAGATAGTATATACAACATATTACCACATCTGTTATAGTGATTCTGGGGGCATGGTCCTCTTCATGCCTTAATTATAAGAAAATCTTTGTCTCTATTTAGGACTTGATTTTTTTTTTTTCCTGATGGAAAAAAAAAGATCAAAAATGCTTGTGTCTAAGCATTATACTCTATGATTGTATTATCTTTAATCTACACCTTGAGGTGATTAATTAACATTTGAAATACATTAACAGAATCAATGTAACAGATGTGCTTTCCTGTACCTATTAAATATCGTTATTGAAATCTGTACCAGAGGGCATTTCAATTAACCAGAGAAATATTAAAAATCAGTTTTATTCATGAAATGAATGGTTTCAAGAAAAGTGCTTGGGACACACTGTCTTTGTTTTTATGGGTCTCACAATTTTATGGAACTCACTTTTGTTGTGAGAATGAGTTACAAGAAACTAGAAAGCTGATCTTTGAATACCTCCTGAGCAGTGCTCAGACTCTAATTCCCATTAGTCCTGTTTTTCCCCTACTTCATAGAGAATACTGTCTCCTCACGTAATTTCTGCTTCTGGATAGATAAAGTGTGAGCCTTTCAGTGAACCTACGAAAAACAGGACTAATGCATTCTGTGCTGAATTTACTCTAATATTTGTTTTCATAATTATATTCTACATATTAGTGAAGTTAGAAAATACCTCTGGAGAGTCTACCACTCAAGTTAATTAATATTTACCAAAAGAATTTTACAATTAAGAACCACTACTAGATTGACTTCGATTAGTTTGCAACATTAGTTTTTAGAACTGTTGTGAGGATTTAGAGAGATAATAAATATGTTGCTTATAATATTACCTATTGTATTCTAAAATTCAATAAATTTCAGATGTTATTTCACACTAATATTAAACATGTGCTGCTTCTATTTTTTATTTTGAAATTTTTGGTTGAGGCAAGGTCTTGTTTTATTGCCCAGGGTTGTCTTGAACTCCTAGTCTCAAACTATTCTCTACCTCCCAAAGTGCTGAGATTACAGGAGTGAGTCACAACTCCTGGCCAGTATATCTGCAACCTAATAAAAAATGTCGATATTTATTTTTAAAAGTTACAACAGTCCTGCCATAAAATCACGCTTATTTAGTAATACACTTTATCAGGCAGAGCTGCTACAGTGAACAGGATTCTCCTAATGGTTCAGATAAAGGGAATATTTACAGATTTATGAGCAGGCTTACCAGAATATAGAAGAGATGATGAGCTATTCAGAGAAAAGCAACTGTGAGGAGCTATTATAACACCCACGTCTGCATTGTTAAGGGTAGAAAACGGTGTTAGAAAAATCTGAGAAGTGGGCCGGGCGCGGTGGCTCACGCCTGTAATCCCAGCACTTTGGGAGGCCGAGGCGGGCGGATCACAAGGTCAGGAGATCGAGACCACGGTGAAACCCCGTCTCTACTAAAAATACAAAAAATTAGCCGGGCGCGGTTGTGGGCGCCTGTAGTCCCAGCTACAGGCTGAGGCAGGAGAATGGCGTGAACCCGGGAGGCGGAGCTTGCAGTGAGCCGAGATCGCGCCACTGCACTCCAGCCTGGGCGACAGAGCGAGACTCCGTCTCAAAAAAAAAAAAAAAAAAAGAAAGAAAAATCTGAGAAGTGTACTCAGAAATGCTGTGTAGTACAGGAAGGGAACAACTATTCTCTGACAGGCAGTGCTAAAACATGGAGAGAATGGGAAGGAATGGCTGACCTTCCTCTTTCTCTGATCTCCTGTCAGTAACTTGCACTGTACATATAATAGAGAGCCAGAGAGCAGTGGAGCCCAGATGATATAACCCACAGGCTCAGTCTCCAGGACGTCCAGGAAGGCACAGAGAGATGGATAATTTAAGGCAATCAGGAAATAAGCTGTCCACATTCTTTTATTGTCAGATGCAAATTATATAGTGTTAAAAAATTTGCAACAGATGGCAAACTACATAAACCATTCTCCAATATTTTTTTGTTGTTTTAAACTGACACAGATAGAATGAAACACGTATGTCTGTCAGTTAATGCTTTGTGAGGCATAGGTTAGTTCAAACCTCAATCTAACCTGCTGAGCACCTCTCCTATCTGTAAAGAATGTCTTCACGCACTAAGGCTTTAAATTTCTATGACTATATAAACATCTTCACTGACTCATGGACTTTTTTTCTTTGGTGTCTCATTTTACAGTGTTTGGTATTTCTCGTTTAAAACAAATGGTTTCTCATTTGACAGGTGATAAAAATAAATGTTTCATTTACCACCACATTAAAATAAGTTGACAAAAGTTCTTTATTGTTATTTCCTGTCACTTTTCTTCATCAGGCCTTTTTTTTTTCTTTCACACTCAGTGTAACAGTAATCAATGTGCCCTCAAAATGTATTATGTTTTATGGTTATATTTTCCCCAAATTCAAGCTATGGAAGTTAATATTTTATATAGATCTGTATAGGTTACAGAAAAATAAGTAATAGTGCACTTAGGGAAGGTACATTAACTACAGATAGATATCATGTCCCACCAAATGGCACGTCTATTCTGTACTGAATCTTGCTAACTGTATTTTTAGAGAGTGTTTTAAACATTTTAGTGTAATGTACCCGTTTGAGTCTAATTGAATGTTAAAAAAAAGGCAAAGAGAAAAAAAAAAAAGGTCTACATTAAAAGGCTGAGATACAGTGTTTTTACTTTAAGGGAGAAAATAAACTTTAGGCATTTAAGAAATCAGTTTTTTTATCACTGAAAATGATCAAAATAGGCATTTAGAAAGTTAATTAAGGAGCATATTCTAGGCATCCATGTGTTAAAAATAGAACACTTTTAACGTTTAGACTTTTGTTGTAGTATTAGTCATGCAACTTGGTTCTTATTTCCAAATATGGTTTGGCTGTTATAGAATCTTTGCATGTGGATACGAATTTTTGAATCAGCTTTTGAAGTTCTTCAAAAAATTCTACTACGATTCTGATAGGGATACATGAATCTATAGATAAGTTTGAGAAAGACTGATGTATTAACAATATCAAGTTTTGCAAACTAAAAACAATACATATCTCTCCAATTATTTTTATTTTATAATTACATTATTTTGTATTTTTATTGTTTTTTTTAACTGCAACTTTTATTTCAGCTACAAAGGGTACATGGGTATATTGCCCCAGGTGGTGAACATAGTACATTATAGGTAGTTTTTAAATCCATGCCCCGCCTCCTCCATCCCCCACTAGCAGTCCACAGTGTCTCCTGTTCTCATGTTTATGTCTGTGTGTACTCAAGGTTTAGCTTCTACTTACAAGTAAGAACATGTGGTATTTGGGTTCCTCTTCCTGCATTAACTCTCTTAGGATTATCACCTCCAGCTCCAGTTGCTGTAAATAACATGATTTCATTCTGTGTTTTTTTTGTTTTTTTGTTTTTTTTTTTTTTTGAGATGGAGTCTGGCTCTGTCGCCCAGGCTGGAGTGCAGTGGCCCGGGCTGGGCTCACTGCAAGCTCCGCCTCCCAGGTTCCCGCCATTCTTCTGCCTCAGCCTCTGGAGTAGCTGGGACTACAGGGGCTCGCCACTACACCCGCTAAATTTTTTATAATTTTAGTAGAGACGGGGTTTCGCCTGTGCTAGCCAGGATGATCTCGATCTCCTGACCTCGTGATCCACCTGCCTCGGCTTCCCAAAGTGCTGGTATTACAGGCGTGAGCCACCGCGCCAGACCGATTTCATTCTTGTCGTGGCTGCATAATATTCCATGGTGTGTATGCACCACATATACTCTGCAGATTATCCCATCCACCACTGAGGGACACCTAGGGTGATTCTATGTTTTCAGTATGGTTAATAGTGTACTGATGAACACATGAGTGCATGTGTCTTTTTGGTATAGTGTTCTATTTTCTTTTGGGAGTATACCAGTAATCCCAGTACTGGGATTGCTGAGTTGAAGGGTAGTTTGTTTTAAGGTCATTGAGAAATCTCTGAACTGCTTTCCACAGTGCTGGAACTAATTTACATTGTCACCAAAAGTATATGTGTTCTCTTTTCTTTGCAGCCTCACCAGCAGCATCGATTGTTTTGTGACTTTTTGATAACAGACATTCTGACTGGTGTGAGATGTTATCTCTTTGTGGTTTTAATCTGCATTTCTGGAATGATTAGTGATGATGTACATTTTTCAAATATTTGTTAGCTGCTTGTATGTCTTCTTTTGAAAAGTGTCTGTTCATACTCTGTACATTTTTTAATAGAGTATTTGGTTTTGGCTTTTTGATTTGTTAAAATTCCTTATAGATTCTGGATATTAGAACTTTGTTGGATGCATAGTTCATGAATATTTTCTCTCATTCTGTAGGTTGTCTGGTTCTAATTTTTGTTTTGTTTTGTTTTGAGATGAAGTGTCACTCACTCTGTCACACAGGCTGAGGAGTAGTGGCACAATCTCGGTTCACTATAACCTCCACCCTCTGGGTTCAAGCAATTCTCCTGCCTTAGCCTCGTAGGTAGCTGGGATTATAGCCTGCCATTATGCCCTGTTAATTTTTGTATTTTTAGTAGAGATGGGGTTTTACCATGTTGGTCAGGCTGGTCTTGAAGTCCTGACCTCGAGTGATCTGCCCACCTTGGCCTTCCAAAGTTCTGGGATTACAGGCATGAGCCATTGTGCCAGGCATAGGTTGTCTGTTTATTCTGTTGATACAGTTTATTTTGCTGTGCAGAACTTAGATCTTTAATTTATTTTAGTAATATTTAGGTTATTTGTAATGTGATTACTTAGTTTAAAATTTATCAACTTGCTATTATTTTCTGTTTGTCCCATCTGTTCCTTTCTCCTCCTTTTCCTCTGCCTCTGCCATTTTTTGATTGACTGATGCTTTTGATTAACTTTTGTCTTCCTGAATGCTCATTAGCTATAACTCTGTTTTTTTATGTCAGTGTTTGCTTTAGTGTTCACAGTATACATCTTTAATTTATTATCCTTTTCCTTCATACTGTGATGATCTACTACATTCCTAAAATAAACCTTCAAAATTCTATTCAGTTACCCTACTCCTAGCCCTTGTGTTATTTTTGTCATACAATATTTAAATACATTACCTTTATTTACATCTTGAAATGTTTAGTTCACATTTTAAATAGAGTAATTAGACTCATTGCAACAAATGGGCCTACATGAACATCAAGTAATATATTACTATTAAGGACACTATATTGTTACTACGTTTAATTAAAGTCAATTTTCCTCTAAAGGTATTTAATAAGAAAAGTCTGATATATTTAATTATGTTGTTATTTCTAATATTCGTCCTTCCATTAGGTATATCTGAATATCCATCTGGTGTCATTTTGCTTCTGTGGCAGGCTGTCCTCAAGATTGTCCCATGATCTCCAATTCTTGGTATCTACAACATATGTATTTTCCTCTTACATTGTACTCCAGCTATATGATGAATCCTGAGCCAGTGCTATGCAGATAACGTACTCATAAATTCTTCACAATATGAAGCTTAGTGAATTAATAAATACTTATTGCTTTAAATTGCTAAGTATTGTATGGATTTTTGTGCCACAGTATGTAACTAATACAGATTTTGATAACTGGAAGTAAAGCGTTGTGATCTAGGAATTGCTTTGAAATGACAGTAGGTATTAGTGAGGGTCTAAAATGACTTGAAGAGAGTGACATAAATGTTATTTTAAAAATCTGGGCAGAGATAGGCATCTAATTACATTTTTCTGCATATGGTTAACCAGTTTTCCTAGTACCATTTACTGAAGAGACTGTCCTTTTCTCAATGTATGTTCTTGGTGCTGTTGGTGAAATTACTTGGTTTATTAAAAAAATGAATTTATTTTTTGGTTCTCTATTCTGTCTTACTGTTTATTTGCCTGTTTTTATTCTAACATCATGCTGTTTTGGTTGGTATAGCTCTGTAGTGTATTTTGAAGTCAGGTAACATGATGCCTCCAGCTTTGTTCGTTTTGCTCAAGATTCCTTTAACTATTCAGAATCTTTTGTGGTTCCATATAAATTTCAGGATTGTTTTATCTATTACTGTGAAGACCATCATTGAATTTTGGAGATGGATTTCACTGAATCTGTAGATTGTTTAGGGTAGTTTTGGCATTTTCACAATATTAATTTTTCAAATCAATGAGCATGGAATATCTTTCCATTTTTTGTGTCTTTTTTAATTTTTTTCATCAGTGTTGGGAAAAATAGATAACCATATGCAAAAAAGTAAAACTACACTTCTATCTCACATCATATACAAAAATCAAATCAGAATTAACCAAAGATTTAAATCTAAGACATGAAAGTATAAAACTAATAGAAGAAAACGTTGGGAAAATGTTCAAGGACATTGGTCTGGGCAACGATCTTTTGAGTAAGTTCTCAAAAACATAGGCAACAAAAGCAAAAATAGACACATGAGATCACATCAAGCTGAAAAGATTTGACAGACCAAAGGAAATAATCAACGAAGAGACAACCCACAGAACTGGAGAAAATATTTGCAATTTATTCATCTGACAAGAGATTAATAACCGAATAGATAAGAAACTCAAACAACTCAATAGCAATATTGCGGGATACTTGGGGTGTTGTTTTTCTGACCAGAAACCTCGGTGGCCAGCGGTGTCTTTGCCTGAGTTTCATTCAGGCCCACTGGGCTCATTCAGCCCACTCAGCCTGGCAGGGTGTGCTTGGGTCATACTACAGGCCTGGATTCCATGCCTGCCAAAGGCAAGCCAGGTGTGGAGTGGCGAGAGATATGTGAGCCAGCGAGTGTGGATTCTGCCCACTGAGCACAGTCAGACATGCTGGCTCCTGCAACGGGATGCGCAGCTCCAAGTACCGGCATGGGCACCGGTTCTCTGTGAGGCTGCAGCTGAACCTGGCGCACTGCAAACAGCTTCCACAGCTGCCACAGGGGAATGCAGTGGTGCTCCGGAAGCTTGGAGATTCTGGGAACGGCAAGGTCCCAAAGAAGGAGTCACATCCCTGGCTTGGGGAGCTCCCAGATCTGGGGTCCCCAAAGGATTACGGCTGTTCTCTCCTTCTCTTCACCCACAATGTGATCATAAAGAATGTGTTTAGCCTTGTTTGTGTCACAGCTTTTACAGCCATGCCATTCAGCCAGTCCCAAGTCCTTGTCCTGCATGCAGGAAGAATGACCTATGTGGACAAGTGGAGGGCGAGCAAAGTGAAGATGAGCTTTATTAAGTGACAGAAGAGCTCAGAGGAGGCCCTGGAGTAGGTGGCTCCTCTCTGTAGACAGGTCGTCACACGGAGTGTTCAGCTCCCAGCAGACAGGAGGGCCTGGAGTCTGGTAACTCCTCCCTGCATCTGGTCATCTCAATGTCTGCTCCGTTCTGGCTGAGCCCAGGCTTTTATGGGTCTCAGAGGGCAGGAAGTGCACACCAATTGGTCCATGAGTGGCCATGAGTAGGCCCCAAAAAGGCACCACAAGTTCCCACTCCAATCTGTAGGACTGGCAGCCTGGCCCCCAGAATTCAGGCCCTCCCTGGTCTGAAGGTAGGGACCTGTCCCCTTCCACCCAGGAACCTGACTGCCTCCTGCTGCCATTCATAGTGCCCAGGATGTAGGTGCCAAGAGGCACATGCAGGCCAGTGGAGAGCTGCCCTCAGCACCCCCCATTGGCTTCCCTCCTGTGCTCAGCAGCACTCAAAGTTTGGAAGGAGCTAAGGTGGTAGGGGGCTAGCATGTCAACACTGCCCCAAGCATGTGCACACCTGTCCAGGCTGTGACAGCACCCAGGTTTGGCCCCAACTTTGTTCTGAGAGCGGGTACTGACAGCAGGGAGAAGTCAGGCAGTGGGAGCGAACATTTCTAGGCCTTCAAGCGTGGCAGGGACCTTCCTAAGTCCCCAAGAGTGCAGGGATGCCTGTGTCCACAGCTGCAGTTTGGGTGGCTCCAGCTGTGGTGGGGGTGGGGCAGGGACATCAGAGCTCCTTCCTGCTCCATGGCACAGGAGGCCCAGGTCTGCCGGTTAGGCAGTGGCAACTGCTCCTATCTGCTCATGGCCCCTCAGGTATACAGCGAGGCCCAGGAGGGTGGGGTTCCTGCCAGCTCCATGGAGCAGGAAACGTGGGTTCACAGCTATGATTTGGGAGCTCTTGCAGCACCCGGAGACTTCTGCCCCACCAATCTAGAAGTGGGACTTTCATTTGTCCCCATCTCCTGGCTCCATGGAGTGTGCAGCAGTGTGAAGCCCCAATCGCGCCTCCCTGCTGCAGCCAGCATGGTGACAGCAGCTGCTCCAGGTGGGCCTCTGCTGCCATCGGCAATAAACCCAAATAAACTGATTAAAAATAGGCAAAGTATCTGAATAGACATTTTTCAAAAGAAGACACACAACTAAGCATATGAAAAAATGTGTAACAGGCCGGGCGTGGTGGCTCACACCTGTAATCCTAGCACTTTGGGAGGCCGAGGCAGGTGGATCACCTGAGGCCAGAGGTTTGAGACCAGCCTGGCCAATGTGGTGAAAACCCATCTCTACTAGAAATACAAAAAATTAACTGGACATGGTGGTGGGTGCCTGTAATCCCAGCTACTTGAGAGGCTGAGGCAGGAGAATCACTTTAACCCGGGAGGCAGAGGTTGCAGTGAGCCGAGATCGCACCATTGCATGCCAGCCTGGGCAACAAGAGTTGGCAACTGCATCTCAAAAAAAAAAAAAGTTAAACATCACTAATTATCAGAGAAATGCAAATCAAAACCACAATGAAATATCTCACTGAAGGTGAAATGACTATAGTAAAAAGGAGAATAACTGATGCTGAAATGGATGTGGAGAAGGGAGAACCCTTGTACACTGTTGGTGCCCATGTAAATTAGTACAGCCACTACGGAGGTCCTCAAAAAACTAAACTTAGAACTACAACATGATCCAGCAATCCCACTACTGTGTATATATCCACAAGAATGGAAATCAGTATATTGAAGAGTTTTATGGACTCCCATGTTTACTGCATCGTTATTCACAATAGTCAAAATATAAAATCAACCTAAGTGCCCATCAATGGATGAACAAGGAAAGAAAATGTGATATATATGCACAGTGGAATATTATTCAGCCATGAAAAAGAATGAAATTCTATCATTTGTAGCAACATAGATGGAACTGGAAAGCACTATTTATTAAGTGAGTTAATCCAGTCACAGAAAGACAAACATCATATATTCTCACTCATATTTAGGAGCTAAGAAAGTGAATACATGAAAGTAGAAAGTAGATTGGTGGTTACCACCTAGCATAAAGAAAAGATAAAAGTTTAAGGTGATAGATATCGTAATTACCCTGATTTGATCATTACACTTAATATAAACATGTCAAATTATCACATGTAGCCCAAAATATGTGCATTTGTTAAATAAATACTGTAGGGGTTCCTGTGATGTAGGGGCAGAAAATTAAGCAAGACTGTCATTTGTAGTTACATGGAAGTTAGAATTGCCTTGATAAAATGGGTTTATAAGCTAGGGAGAATTCTAAACAGATTTTCAAAAGAGCTAGTTAATTACTTCCTGTTTCATATTGTAAGATGTGAGAAAATTATTCTGCTGTAAACATGTCCTAACTTTCAAGGAAAAGAAGAATGAAAAGGTAGAACCTAGAGCCCAGATGGCAGAGCTGACAGCCATGGAGAATTCGTTTGTTTGTTTGTTTGTTTGTTGACGGAATCTCACTCTGTTGGCTAGTCTGGAATGCACTAGTGTAAGCTTGGCTTATTGAAACCTCTGCCTCCCAGGTTCAAGTGATTCTCCTGCCTCTGCCTCCTGAGTAGCTGGGATTACAGGCGTGCACCCACCATACCTGGCTAATTTTTTTAGTAGAGGTGGAGTTTCACCATGTTGGTCAGGCTGGTCTCGAATTCCTGATCTCGTGATCTGCCAGCCTCGGCCTCCCAAAGTGTTGGGATTACAGGCATGAGCCACCTTGACCGGCCTGCCATGGAAAAATTTTCTCAGGCATTGAGAGGTAATCAAGGAATTTCCAACATTTGCCTGGCGGGATTTCAGAAGTGACATGAATGAGGGCTTGCTTTTGCCTTTTATTTTATCCCCTTTTGAATGTGAGGATCTATAGTGGATTTTCTATGCATATGCCATGATTATATTTTGTGTGGGTGAGGGTTGAATAAATTGTTAAATGTCATAGGTTATGAGACGCTTATAGTTGAGGAGCTGTACTAAATAAAACAAACCCAAGGAGCAAAATCCAGAGTTAGACGTAATTCAGAAGACAAGATTCTATATTTTTAGGTGATGTTTTAATGGGATGAGATTTTGTAGGCCTTGAGAAAGTATGCAAATCTTTTGCGGGTTGGAGTTATATTAATCCTTGGGGGCCAAAGGGCTGACTGCGGTAGTTAACCTCAAGGAGGCCCCAGTGATTCCCAAGTTCTGTAATCATAACTTTGTATAGTATCCTACCACGCTATACCAGGGTTTGTATGTGAAACTAATAACATACAATCTAAGTGATGGATGGCACTTCCAAGGTGAGGTTATAAAAGATTATAGACTTCACAATGCCCACTGGATCTCTCTCTCTGTTTCTGATCACTTGTTCTGTGGTAACTCAGTCAACATGTCGTTAGGACACTGATGCACCTTTTAGAGAAGTCCGTTATGACAAGGAATGGAAACCTCTGGCCAGCAGCCACTAGGGATTGAAGTTTTCTAGCAATCAATTGCCTGACTGTGTTAGCAGATTCTCAAGCCCCAACTGAGTGTTAAAATATCCAAAACCCCAGCATGACTAAATATCTGTGTAAATCTTTTTCCCAGATCCCCTCAACTAACCCATTCTTGGAGTCTAAAGTCTCAGAAAGTTTGTGAGATAACAAATCTTTATGGTTTTAAGATGCTATGTTTTGGGGTAATGGTTTATACATGAATAGACATGCAATACATCATCTACCTGAGGAAATTCCTTTAATATTTCTTATAGTGCAGGTGTGCTGGTGATGAATATTTTCTGATTTTATATTTACCAAAAAATCTTTATTAACATTTTGAAAGATATTATTAATAAATATAGATATCTTGGTTAACAGCCTTTTTTTCTTTCAGTGTTTTAAAGATGGCTTCTTTTATCTTCTGTATTCTTTTTAATAAGAAGCCTCCTATTATTCTTACCTTTGTTCCTCTACATTTAATGTACTTCTATCTCTGACTGCTATTTTTTTTTACTTTTAAACACTGAGTTTGAAAATTTTGATTATTATGGTAAGTAACTTCTAAGATGACCCCAACATTCTTTACTTTCTGGTATTTCAGTGCTTGTGTAATTCCCTATACTTAAATTTGTGGGTTGGACTTTGCTTCAAATCAAATAAATATCAAAAATCTAATGAGATATCACTTTTATGATTAGGTTACATAAGATGGTGACTTCTATCTTGTTTACAGAATCTATCTTTTGTTGGCTTTGATTAAACAAGTTGCTATGTTAGAGAGTCCTACCTGGCAAGGAACTGAAGATGTCCTCCAGTCAACAGACAGCAAGGAATTTAGCCCTTTTAGATCAATAATCCTTGAGGATATGAATCCTGCAAACAACACCTAAGTGGGCTTGGATCTGGATCCTTCCCCAGTCAATTCTTCAGATGAGACTTAAGCACCGGTTGGTATTTTGATTGAAGCCTTGTGAGACAACCTGAAGCAAAAAACCCAGATAAGAAACCAACAGAAACTGTGAAATAATAGATGTGTGTTGCTTTAAGCATCAAAGTTTTAGGGTAATTTGTTATGGAAAAATAAATATTATAATATGCATTAATAAATAAACTTTTATTTGTTATTCAAGCAAACCATTATAATCATTGTCTATAATGTAATCTTAAATGGGAGAGGCCTTTGAATTCACTTTCTTTGAATAATCTTTTTCTGACATATGTTTTGCATGTTGGCAGAATTAATACTTAATGTATAGTAATTCCTTTACTAGTAATAGTCATATACATTTCCAAATGACATGTATTTATGAGAATATTTTGAATCAATAAAGTTAATATGGAGAATATTTGGGTTTTAACTACTTGATTGCTCTTTTTAAAAAGTTATTACAATTTAATGAATCTCATATTGTATATTTGCATAGGATTTTCAATTCAGATTTCTATGTAAAAAATATTGTAAATGAAATAACCCTCCAAAAAATAAATGTGGATTTTGTCTGAAAGCAGATCAAATAAATGTATTTGGTTTTATGGACCCCTAAGAACAATTCCAGGCACCTTTTGAGGATGTGGCTCCTTTCTATATATACATATCATAGATTTGTAGCTATACAAGAACATACCATGCACATTAAGATATATAAAAAATAGTTAAGAAAGTTTAAAGTATACCAGGTACTATCCAGCAAAAAGTCTTTTAAAGTGGCTCAGAATGTAATTTTTTAATGTTAGGTTGTGGAAATTAAAAACTGTTTTAGAAATGTCTTTGATAACAAGAGTAGTTTCCAAGGTTTGTCTATCAGAAACAGCTGATACTAAGATATCTAAATGGTAATTTTTCCTAACTTTAGTTATGTGTCATTTTTTTCATTATGATAATCTTACAGACAGACTCTGAATCACAATTACTCTTTATTAACACTGCCTAGGCTGATCTATATTGCAACAACTAATTGTCTTTGTATATAAATATAGGTATACATACACATATACATATACATATATATGTATAGTTATATATATAGATATATAGTTATATATCCTTAATTCCTACTACATTGAAGTAATTATTTACCTTTCCCAATGGGGAGTTTGCAATTATTCCTCTTTTGACTGGAGTTAGTGGCCAAATGGACTCATTTACCACCTTTGCATAGAAAAATTTCTAATCTAGTTATTTTGGCAATAAGCAAATTTTGCACCTGAAGCCTGGAAATCAAACTCCAATTTAAGATAACTGCCAAATCATAGTAATAACTGAAGTAACTGAAAAACTGATCTAAAAGCTAGCACGGTATATCAGAAGTGTATTACCTCAGCCTGTGAGGCAAGCTGCTCATGAACACTTTGGGTTACATCCTGAAATCATTTTTTATTTTGAGTTGTCACTCATTTTCAGCTACAAGTTTCCTAGAATTTATGGGGAAGATAATGAGATTGTAATGTGCAGATATATTTGAAGATTATTCAAACATTTTAAAAAGTCTATTGCTTATTGAAATTCAGCAGAAGGCACTTAAAAAAAAAAGACCCTTATAGTTTTAAGAAGATATTATTTTATAGAAATATATTAAAAGTATTTCTTTTTCTCAGAATTTCTTTTATATAAGAAATCTAGTAGTTATATTCTATATAAGGGCACATGTTACTCAAATATTTTGCAAGACTTCTTTGATGTTCTAGGTTATAATTTATCCAGAAAGAAATCCAGCCCAAGCTTGATCTGCTGAGTGGTGGGTTCTTCAGGGTTCATATCAAATAGTTGGACTTGGCCTGGCGTGGAGGCTCACGCCTGTAATCCCAGCACTTTGGGCGGCCAAGGCGGGTGGATCAAGAGGTCAGGAAATCGAGACCATCCTGGCTAACACTGTGAAATCCCGTCTTTACTAAAAATACAAAAAAAAAAAAAAAAAAAAAGAAAATTAGCTAGGCTTGGTGGCGGGCCCCTGTAGTCCCAGTTACTTGGGAGGCTGAGGCAGGAGAATGGCATGAACCCAGGAGGTGGAGCCTGCAGCGAGCAGAGATCGCGCTACTGCACTCCAGCATGGGCAACAGAGGAGACTCCGTCTAATAATAATAATAATAATAATAATAATAATAGTAATAATAGTTGGGCTTTAGCCAGGGCTTTGTCAAATACTAATGAAAAAGGTCACCTGCAAGTCAACCTCCAGGCCCAATAGGAATCTGGGCAGTTGGATTTTAGTTCTTGTTCATGACAATCAGGAAGGAGGAGAAAAAAATTTAAAATATTCATTTTGAAGGATGTAGTTACATATTGAAGAAACCAGAGAAAATTGAATATTTGGTATGGATTGACAACTGTGGGAAAGGTAACAAAATCTAGTCTAATATTTAACTTGGTACCAAAACTTCCTCCCCTACAGAATAGTGCATAATAAATGATGCATAGTTTTATATTGAAACGTGAAATTTCACTCTACAGTCACAATTCCACATTTAAATGAAAATAACCTAAAAGGAATTACATTTAAAAATTGTATACATGGTGCACTATAGGATGTATCAATAAGCATATAAATAGTAAAATGATTACTATAGTCAAGTAAATGAACATATTCATCACCTTCCAAAGTTACTTTTTTTGTGCTAACAAAGCCTAGAATCTACTCTGTTAGCAAATTTTTAGTATTCTATACTTTGTTATTAACTGTAGTAGCCACACTGTACATTTGATATATGGACTTATTCGTCCTACATAACTGCAAGTTTGTACCCTTTGATCTACTTCCCTGTATTACCTCCCCATCCCTGCTCCTGGTAACCTCTGTTGTACTCTCCATTATATGTATTCTACTTTTTAAACAAAATCACGTATAATTGATATCATGTGGTATTTTTTTCTGTGTCTTATTACCCTAAGTGTAATTCTGATTACAAAATGATGCTAGTCTTATCAGATTTTGGCTTGATTATTTACATAGGTGTAGCAATAATGGTAACTCACCAGACTGGGGGATGACTTTTTAAATAACTTGTAAGGTTTTAAACACGTAAGTCTAGGAACACTGTAAACCAAATATCTGACAAGGTTTCCCAAAAGAACCTTGTAAAAATTGACTCCATGAAGCAAAGATTAATTGCATAAAAGTGTCTATTCATACCTTATTAAATAAGCATTATTCTCAAGTATGATATTTCAGGTGAGACCTTGGCTACATGTCTAATATTTATAATCAAATACTGGTAACAAGGAGGACAGATTCTTACAGAACCTATGTAATAAAACTTAGACATCACCAAGTTCTAGCGGGCTCAGGCAGGGAGAAAAATATAGAATTTGCAAATGTTTAATTTCTGTTTATAATAACATTAATTGCTAATTTTTAAATAATTTGTAGGTAGCTTAAGGGAAAAGAGAAACAACTTTTTTTTTTCTGGAAATTCTAAGTTTACCAGAATGGTCTCAAGGTTGTATAAGGGATATCAACTTACAGATTATTCTTAGAAGACTGCATCCAAAAGTATATGGCATAGTCCTGTTTTGGGGGTTACAAGATAGTCCTTACTTCTTTTAAAAACAAAACACTCAGGCTGGTAGTTGAATGCAAGAGTCTTTAGGGAAGAATTAAAGGTAAATAGTAGCATACGTTAAGAGTTATTTATTGCTAAACACATCTGAGAATGGTTGTCAATAAATGCACTAATCTTGGCTGAACTCTTTATATGCCGGGGTATGGATAGGTTGACTATTAGCTTCTCTAGGCTTGCCTAGGCTAAGACATTTCTGACTATCTAATGGGTGATGCTAGACATATGGAATATAGCCAAGGTAACCAATCTTCCTATTGATGGTGGAAGATGCAAAGGCGTGTGGGTGATAACAGATGAGGGTGCAGGAATGGATAAAGCATTGATGCAATCAGTCTATCACAAAGAAAACCAAGTGACTTAATACAAGTAAAGCAAGTAATAATATCTTTATCATTAAATTAATACACTCAGTACAATTTATTTTTCTCTTAAATTGCACGGAAGATGTGAAATTCTTCATAGTTTTCCCTATACTTATTTACCAACTATTTGCTGGTTACCTACAGCTGTTCAATGTGTTTTGGCCGAAAATCAGTAATATATATCCTCAAATAATACACAATTTTTATGGGTTCTTAATGATTAAAATGCATGGTAACCTGTTTTTTAGTGTCATAATAATACTATGTGAGTTCAGAGAAGGAAGCAATCCAAGCTAACTACTGGGGAATGGATAATGTACAATGCTTCGTTGCAGGTAACATGTTAGCTGAAGCTTGACAGATAAATAGGACTTCAATAGGTAGAAATGACAGCATTTAGCTATTGCAGAAAAAAATAGTGTAAATAAATGAAGACAATAAACTACAGGACATGTTTTGGAGAAAATCAATGACTATATGAAACTATACATGTAGGTGAAAGAGTTGGATTAGATCTGCACTAACTTCATATAAACCTTAAAATTTTCTTTGTAAAGTCTATCATTTTACATGTCCTCTGTATTGTTCTCATAATATTTGAGGATGAACCAAAACACAGTCCAGTTTTTTTAAAGCTTTAACTGTTAAAATCCCTGAAAAATTTTTAGTTTACAGTGTTTGTTTTATTCCTTGAGCTAACCTTTATATTTAAAATATCAAACATAGCATATGCCATATCTGCACAATTATTTTAAAAGATTACATGAACCAAAATTTGCATTGCCAAGAAAGACTTAATTGTTAACATTCAAATTGTGTCCAGAGTTGGTTCCCGCTCATGGGTTGAGGGTCTTGCTGACTTCAAGAATGAAGCCACCGACCTTTGCAGTGAGTGTTACAGCTCTTAAAGGTGGCACAGACCCAAAGAGTGAGCAGCAGTTTATTGTGAAAAGCGGAAGAACAAAGTGTGGTAGGGGACCCAAGTGAGTTGCCCTGCTGGCTGGAGTGGTCAGCTTTTATTCCCTGATTTGTCCCCTCGCATGTTTTGTTTCTGTCCTATAAGAATGCCCTTTTCTCAACCCTCCCTGAGACTGGCTACTTTGAGAATCCTGCTGATTGGTGCATTTTACAGTGTGCTGATTGGTGCGTTTTGCAGAGTGCTGATTGGTGGATTTTACAGAGCGCTATTAGTACGATTTACAAACCTCTTGTAAGTCAAGAAATTTCCTGATTGGTGCATTTTACAAACCTCTTGTAAGACAGGAAAGTTCCCCAAGTCCCCACTCCACCCAGGAAGTCCAGCTGGCTTCATCTCTCAATTCCCCCTCTAAACAGCACACCCTAACCCCTCTTGGGAATTGGGCAATGATTGCTCTAGCTGCTTCCTGCTGGATAGGGGCAAAGAAGGGGCCCTGTAGTTGTAGTGTCCTCCAGAGGGGAACACTCTAGGCTGTTTGAAGGGCCAGTGGGTCAGTCCAGGGGTCCTTGGTAGATGTTGTCAGTTGAGTTCATTGGAGGTTCCATTTGTAAGACCCTGTGTAGCTTGATGGACTCATTCCTGGAGGAAACAAATTTGACAAGGAGGTTAAAAATATAGGACCTGAGGGCAACTAATAGCAAGATGGCTCTCATGGGACCTAGAAAGGGGAGAAGCCATGTCGCCAAACTCCAGAGGTTGATATAAGAGTTTGAGAGGTGTTGTCTAATTTCAGAAGCCTTTTCCTGTAAATGCCAGGTGGCATCTCATACTGTCCCTGACTGGTTAGTGTAAAAATAACACTCTTTCCCTAAGAAGGTGGAAAGTCCTTCTTTCTTAGCAGTGAGGAGGTCTAGGCCTTGGCGGTTTTGGAGAGTCACTGTTGCCAAAGAGTCTATTTGGGATTGTGGAGTAAGGATAGATTTCATTGTTTCTTGCAAACTGTCTGAGAAATCCTTTGAGAGTGTGTGGTAGTAGGATAATGAAGTAGATAAACTGACTATTCCGGTTCCTGTAGCAGTGGCCATTCCTAACCCTATAAGTAGTGGTATTAGTTTTATGGCCCTGTGCTGACAGACTTGAGCTCTGAAGGGCACTGATAGGGTCTGATTTCCTGGGACTATGTCAATGTTGGGACTTAGGAAGACTAAGGTGCAGGTGCCTGTCCATTTGCTGGGGAGGCAGATACAGGTTGAAGTTCCATATAAGAAAAATATGCCTTGGCTAGGTAGACAGAACTGGTTGTGTATGCTAAAAATGTGTGTGAGTTTGTTGTTTTCATTTTTCCATACTCCTAGAGTACTTGCCAAGGTAGCTCTGGTGAGTGGCTGGAAAGGGGTGTTGGGAGTAAACTGAGTGGCTCCCTGTGTTCTATTTTCCCATTGGAGAAAAAACCGTTTTGTATCCACTAGGAACTATTCAAGAGAGCAATTGAAAGAGAGGATGAAAAGGCATTCACTAGTGGTAGGGTCGCTGCTGCGGGAGGTCCACGGGTGAATGGTCATGCAGGGCGTATGTTGGCCATTACAAAACCCGGACTGTTTGTTAAGCAGGGAAGAAGTGATGATTCTGGGGCGACCTGAGAAGCGGACAAGCCATCTGAATGAAGCTGCTTGGGTGACTTGGAAGTTACTATGATCAATTGGGGTTTGAAGTTGTAGGGTGTAATTACACTGATGGGATAGTAGGTGCCCCAGGGGCAGGCCTGATAGCAGGTTGCGTTGGATGTGGTATTCACTGCTACAGGGCTATGTAAGGGCTTTTCATTGCTCATGTAATAGGTGAGGTTAGAAATGTAAGAGCGTTAAAAGATGGATTGTGTGTCCTGTTAGGGTCTTTTTCGTTCTATGAGAGATGGGGAAGTCAGCTAATTATTGCATATTTAGAAGTTGGAAAAGGTTTTATCCTTCATAACAGGGGTGGTAGGTTAAGTTAGTAAAGAAATCCCCTTGACTTAGGTCTATGGGTGAAGTCTAATTGCCAGTCCTCTCCAGGATAGTGCCCTATTCTTTGTTACCCCAACGGGCACTTACGATGGACCAAAGGATTGTTCCTTTGGCATACCTCACAGGCTTTGACTACTTGCCGGATGGTCCGAAGGAGATGTGGTCCTGTAAATAGGGATTTGGCCATTTGATGAGTGTTCTCAATACCCATATGACAAGTTTGGGGGAGGTTCTTAAGTATTTTCCACTGGCTGGCTTCAGGTATGAATACCTTTCCCTCTTCTGTCGTTAACTACCCCAAGGTGAGAAAGTTATGCCCCCATGAAAGTTCCCATTCTGTTTTGGTCAGGGAGTATTGGGGCTTAATCGCTTGGAGAGGGTTGTTCCGTACCAAGAATCCTTCCATAGGTATTTCTAATGGGAAGTTCTGCCTGGCAACAGTTTTGGTATCAGCATCTGCCTAACGGTTTCCTTCTGCCTTTTTTCCTTTACCTTTGTGATGCCTTTGGCAGTGTAAAACTGCCACCTCCTTGGGTTTTTGCACTGCCTACAGTAACTCCATGATTTCCCTGTGGTATTTAATGAGGGTTCCCCCGGAGGTTAGGAACTCCCTTTCTTACCATATTGCAGCTTGAGCATGTAGGATTTGATAAGCATGCTTGCTATCTGTATACACATTTATTCATTTTTCCTTTCCGATTTCTAAGGCTCCGGTAAGTGTCACTAGTTCTACTAATTGGGCGCTGGTCCCTGGAGGAAGAGACTTACTTTCAAGTACTGTTACATCACTAACTATGGCATAACCTGCTCTTAGTATCCCATTCTCCACAAATGAACTTCCATTGGTATATAGGTTAAGGTCAGGATTAGCTAAGGGAACTTCTAAGAGATCCTCTCAGGTGGCATAAGTCTGGGCTACAATTTGTTGGCAGTCAAGCTCAATTGGTTCCCCATCCTCTGGGAGAAAAGTAGCATATGTGCATATTTGAAGCACTGGTGCCTCAAAGAGTAGCGCCTGGTATCTAAGCAGGTGGTTGCCTGATAGCCATAAACTTCCTTTGGCACCTACTATATCATTTACATGATGAGTAGTCCAGACAGTGAGATCCTTTCTTTGTTGTTGTTTTGATAGCCTCTGATACTAACATGGCCACCGCTACAACTACCCATAAACAGTGAGGCTGGCTTTTTTGCTACCACTTCAATTTCCTTACTTAGGCATGCCACTGGTTGTCGGGTGGTCCCACAAGTCTGAGTAAGGACTCTGAGAGAGCTATTCTCACTCTCTCTGTGACGTATAAGGAGGAATTTTGTCCTGTGGGAAGGCTTAAGGATACAGCTTGTACTAAGGCCTGCTTTAAGGTTTTGAAGACTGTTTGTGCCTCTCGTTCCCATTCTACTAGATAAGTATTTGCCCTCTGAGTCTCCTTGATTAGAGTATAGAGTAACCTGGCCATCTCGCTGTATCCAGGGATCCATAGGTGGGAAAAGCCAGTGATCCCAAGGACCCCCCACAACTGTTTTAATGTCTTAGGAGGAGGATAAACAAGTATAGGCTGAATTCATTCTTTGCTGAGGGCTCTTGTTCCTCTGGCTAAGATTATGCCTAGATATTTGACTTGTTGTAGGCAGAGCTAGGCCTTCAATTTAGATGCCTTGTACCCTTGATTAGCTAGAAAGTTCAAGAGATCTAGAGTAGCCTGCTGGCATAAGGCTTCCAAATTGGTAGCCAAAAGTAAATCATCCACATCCTGAAGGACAAGAGTGCCTGGACTTCAGAAGTGGCCTAGATATTGGACAAGTGTCTGACCAAACCGACGAGGGCTATCCCTAAACCCTTGAGGCAAGACTATCTATGTAAGTTGGGACGTAGGGTCTGTGGGATCCTCAAAAGCAAAGAGAAACTGGGATTCAGAGTGCAGGGGAATGCAGAAGAAGGCATCCTTGATGTCTGGAACACTGAACCATTCTGCTTCCTCTGGTATTTGAGAGAGCAGGGTATAGGGGTTGGATACAGCTGGTTATAGAGGAATTACTGCCTCATTGATGAATCTAAGATCTTGCACTAGTCTCCACTGACCATTCGGTTTTTGTACTCCTAGAATTAGGGTGTTGCAGGGACTGCTGCATTTTCTTACTAAGCCTTGAGCTTTTAAATGTCTAATAATATCGTGTAATCCTTTATGAGCTTCAGGCCTTCAGGGATATTGCCTTTGATAAGGAAAAGTGTGTGGGGGAGTCTTTTAGCCTGATTTAAACTGGGTAAGCATTTTTGCCGATCCAAATTGTCCTTCCAATGCCCAGACTTCAGGGTTGATTCTCTCCTCAAGTACGGGACAACAAATGGGTAACTTTTCCCCCATATTCATGTAGATAATAGCTCCAACTTTGGCTAATATGTCCCTCCCTAATAAGGGTGTGGGACTTTCAGACATAACAAGAAAGGCATACAAAAGGAGCAAAGTCTCCCAATTACAACTGAGAAGGTGGGAGAAATACCTGCTTACAGGTTGTGCCAGGATTCCTCAGATGGTAATGGACCTTGGGGACAGCTGTCCGAGGCAGGACATTAACACTGAGAAAGTCCTGCCAGTGTCCAGGAGGAAGTCAATTTCCTGGCCCTCAATGGTTAAACTTACCTGGGACTCAGTGAGGGTGATGACATGAGCTGGCGCTTGCCATGGGCACCTCAGTCCGGTTGTTGGATCATCTGGTTGGGGGCTTCTGACCCAGAGAACCTTTGTCCTCTGGAGCAGTGCACCTTCCAGTGATTGCCTTGGAATAGTGGACTTGGGCGAGGGAGTGGTTTGTTTCTTGTTGGACAATCTTTTTTTTAAGTGTCCTTTCAAACCACACTGATAACAAGCCCTACCGGGTGATTGGCCTGCTCCGTTTTCTGTCCTCTCTGAACCACCTAGGTTTGTTTATCTGAGGCCCATGACTAAGACTGCGGCCTTTCTCTTATCTCGCTTTTCCTTTTCGACCTGTTCCTCTTGGTTCCTATTATAGAACACGGAGGTTGCCAGATGTAATAATGCCTTCAGATTTTGTTCAGGGCTCAGGGCTCCCTTTTGGAGCTTTCTCCTGATATCTGCACTGATTGGTTAATAAACTTATCTTTGTGGATCTATTGACCCTGGAGGGAGTCGGGTGACAGGGGAATATATTTTCTTAAGGCCTCCCGTAGCCGCTCGAGGAAGGAAGATTTTCTTCCTTTTCCTGAGTTATGGTGGATATCTTTGAATAATTCATGGGCTTTTTCCTAATTCTCCTTAGGCCTTCTAGAACGTAGGCCAACAGATGTTTGAGACTCCAGTCCCCATGATCTGAGTCGAGGTCCCAGTGGGGATCCATACTGAGGACTGCTTGCTGACCAGTTGGGAATTTGTCCCTTTCTTTGGCTGTCATTCTATCATTTATCTGACTAAGATACCGGGTATCTCCAAACTCGGGCTGCAACTAAAGCCGCATTCTTTCATTAAAGGCCAGGGTTTGATCTAGTAATAGCATGACATCTCTCCAAGTGAGATGGAAGGTTTGCCCTAGACCCTGTAGGATATCTATATACCTATCAGGATCATCTGTAAACTTTTCCAGGTCTACCTTGATCTGTTTTAAATCAGAGAGGGAGAAGGGGACATGTACCTGGGTTGGGCCAAATTCCCCTCCCCCTAGAGCTTGAAGGGGACATAACCAATAGCCTGGGGTTTTTTATGGTCCCATGGATATTTCTTTGCTTGTTTCCTTCTGGGTAGGGGAGATTAGAGGAGGCTTATTATTAATAAGAAGGGAAGCTATAGGGAGGCTAGGATATGAGTGTAAGCTGAGACGTCCTCCTGTGGGATGTAAATCATAAGTTTTGCATACTTGTGGATTATCCTTCAATGAAAAGAAAGTTTGGACATAAGGTATTTCACTCCATTTGCCTTCCCTCTTACAGAAAAGGTCAAGCTGCAGGATAGTATTGTAATTTATACTTCCCTTAGGTGGCCATTTTTCCCCTTTTGAGAGAGAATATTAGGGCCAGGCTATAGTGCAGAAAAAAATGAGCCACTTCTTTTTCAGGGTTTCTGAGTCAAATTGGCCCCAGTGGCTTAGGATGCATTTCAAGGGTGAGCCTGTTGATTCCTGAGTATTTCCCACTTGAAAGAAAAAACTGCCGATGTTTTTGTTGTTATTGTTGTTGTTGTTGTTGTTCTCCCTGCCCAAGAACTGGCAGCGGTCCCTGGACCCTGCTGTTCGGAATAGTTGCACTCATCGAAACAGTAGCAGAAACACTAGTTTTCCTCCTAGACCAAAAACAGAACCGAGGAAGGTTGGATTTAGTGGCCCTTACCGAAGCATTCTCAAAACCTGCTAGTTAGAGTCCTAAGCATTGTATCCTGTTGGTATTGGGACCTTCCCCTTGTCCTATAAAGATATGCCTCAACATGGAGTGGAGGGCCATACCCTGAGGGAGGTAAGGGATCTCTTGGGTAGGAAGAGTGATGACTTTTGTCTTCAATTCTCATCATATGAATAGGAAGGATATAATTTCTGAGGCTCCCCGTATCCTAGCTTTGGGAATAGCCTTTGTTAGGCATGCTAGTCTGAGGAGAGATCCTAAAATTCCAGAAAGTCCCCCTACCAATGGGGCTTCAGGTGAAAATTATGTCTTTCTGACTGGTGAGGCTGGGTTCCTAAAAAAGGAAACAGAGTCCCAAAATTTATGTGAGAAATCATCCTTATAGGAGAAACTACAGTACCACCAGGGACAGGGAGTGGTTTTTAGAAGTGGGAAGAAGAAGCCTTGAAGAAGAGAGGCAGGAAGGTTTGTCTGACAGGCATTAGAACCCAGGAGGCAAGGGTCAGGATAGATATGATAGATGGGCAAGTCTCACATGGGCGACGTAACTTTGAGAGTTCTGCTCACGGCTGCAGGGTCAACCAACTCTTTATCAGGACCTCGGAGCTGAATGGCTTTTCTCTGTTGACCCTCAGCTCAGCCCAGAAGTGCAGGAAATGCAGAAGCTGGTTCTAGGCAAACAAATGCTCCTGACTCTGAAGAGTCGGGGGTTGTTAGAGAGCCCTTTCCCAGAAAATCTGACATCCATGTCTTCATTCTGGCGGCCATGCTAGCTGCTTTTAACTGGCTGATAGGCGCCTGGTGTTTAGCCCCCAAATTCTAAGGAAAAATGGGACAGACTAGCAAGCAAAGGGTTCCAGTGGTACTCATCACGTGGCACTATCCCGGATAAGCCCCCAAGATGTGTCTAGAGTTGGTTTCTGCCAGTGGGTTTGTGGTCTCACTGACTTCAAGAATGAAGCCACAGACCTTTGTGGTGAGTGTTACAGCTCCTAAAGGTGGCACGGACCCAAAAAGTGAGCAGCAGCAAGGTTTATTGTGAAGAACGAAAGAACAAAGCTTCCACAGCATGGAAGGGGAGCCGAGTGGGTTGCTGTTGCTGGCAGGGGTGGCCAGCTTTTATTCCCTTATTTGTCCCCTCTTATGTTCCATTTCTGTCTTATCAGAATGCCCTTTTCTCAATCCTCCCCACAAGTGACTACTTTTAGCATCCTGCTGATTGGTGCATTTTACAGAGCACTGATCGGTGCGTTTTACAGAACACTGATTGGTGCATTTTAAAGAGCACGGATTGATGCATTTTACAAACCTCTTGTAAGACAGGAAAGTTCCTTATTGGTGCATTTTACAAACCTCTTATAAGACAGGAAAGTTCCCCAAGTCCCCACTCAACCCAGAAAGTCCAGCTGGCTTCACCTCGCAAAAGCATTTCCTCTAAAATTGTGAGCACTGAAAAAATCAACAAATAGATAACAAAAATTGTGGAAAATATAGCTTATCTTTTTGTCAAAGGAACTGAAAACTTTGGGTTGGTATACAAAAACTGACCATGCCAGTAAACCTTCTGAGGACCCTTCAAAAAGTAACATGAACATGTTAGAATCAAAGCTTATTTTTCTTGGACTACTGACATAAATATGCCAAAATATGCCCTTCAGAAATATGTATTAAAGACAATGGATATCAGCCAGGCTGTGATTATTCTTACTCCAATAGTTTGAAATGCAACTCTCTTAAAGTTATAAAGCTCTTTCAAGGTTTCAGTCTTATTTTGGTGGTCTATTTTCTTGTTTGCTGTTGTTATTTTGTTTGCATTTGTTTATTTTCAGAATCAAAGCAAATAAACATCTTGACTAAGTCCTGGCAGATCTGTGAAATTTTTAAAAAGTCTCAAAATTGATATTGAAAAATATTACAATGTAGGACATGCCTGGCTTCCCATTGACCTTCTGCCATGATTGTAAGCTTCTTGAGGCCTCCATAGCCATGCAAAACTATGAGTCATTTAAACTTCTTTCCTTTATAAATGACCTAGTCTCAGTTATTCTTTATAGTAGTGTGAAAACAGACTAACACAGAACCAAAGTAAAAATTTGCAAATGAGATAATATCAATCTAAAACACTTCTGCACAGCAAAGAAAAATCAATATATTGAAAGGAAATCTGAATGGGCAAAAATATTTGAAAGGTATCAACTTAACAAGGGATTAATAACCAGAATATATAAAGAACTCAAACAACTCAATAGCAAAAAAGCAAGTAATCCATTTAAAAATGGGGAAGTGATTTGAATAGACATTTGTTTTAAAAGATATACAAATGGCCAAGAGATATATGAAAAAATACTCAACAGCATTAATTGTCAGGTAAATGTAAATAAAAACCAGGATAAGTTCTCATCTTACCCCAAGTGAAATAAATTATCAAAAAGACAGCAAATAACAAATGCTGGTGAGGACTTGGAGAAAGGCAAACCCTAGGGGAACACTTATATATTGTGCCTGGGAGTATAATTAGTGTAGGAACTATGGAAAACAGTATAGCGTTTCCTTAATAAACCAAAAGCAGAATTACCATATGATCCCGCCATCCCACCACTGGGTATATGCCAAAAAGATATGAAATAAGTATATTAAAGACACATCTGCACTCCCATATTTATTGTAGCACCATTCAAAAAGCCAAGGTATGCAATCAACCTACATGTCCCTCAGGACATGAATGACTAAAGAAAATGTCGTAAATATATACAAAGGAGTATGATTTACACATAAAGAAGCATGAAATCCTTTCATTTGTCTCATCATGTATGGAACTGGAGAACATTATGTTGATTGAAATAAGCCAGCAGAGATGGACAAATATTGCATGGTCCCACGCACATGTGAGAGCTAAAAACCTGATCTCATGGATATAGTAAATATAATGGTGGTTACCAAAGATGGAAAAGACGGTGCAGAGGAGGATTGAAGACGAGTTTGTTAACCAATAAAAAATACATTTATGTAGAAGAAATAAGTCCTGTTATTCAATAGCACTATAGGGCATTGATGTATTTTGGATACATGTCACCTCCAAATCCCATGTCAAAATCTAATCCTCAGTGTGGGAGATAGGTCCTGGCAGGAGGTGTCTGGGTCATGGGAATAGATCTCTGATGAACAGCTTGGCACTATCCTCATGATAATGAATGAGTTCTAGCTCTGAAGTCATGTGAGATCTGTTTTTTAAAAAGAATGTGGTACCTCCCCACCCCTTGCTCCCGTTCTTGCCATATAATGTGCCTGCTCCCCTTTTGCCCTCCACCATAAATGGAAGCTTCCTGAAGCCCTCAACAGGAGCAGATACTGGCATCACGTGTCCCATACAGCCTGCAGAATAGTGAGCCAATTAAATACTTTAAAAAATGAAAATAAAAAACTCAGGTATTTCTTTATAACAATACGAAAATGAACTATTACAGAAAATTGGTACTGAGGAGTGGGGCCTCACTATAAAAAGCTGAAAATGTGAAAGTGGCTTGGAACTGAGTAACAGGACAGAGATTAGAAGAGTTTGGAAGGCTCGGAAGAAGACTGAAAGGTGGGGGAAAGTTTGGAACTTTTAGAGACTGGTTAAATAGTTGTGGCCAAAATGTTGATAGAAATATAGCTAGTGAAGGCCAGGCTGATGATGTCTCAGATGAAAATGAGCAACTTATTGGGAACTGGAGTAAAGGTCATCCTTGTTACACCCAAGCAAGGAGCTTGGCTACATTTTCCAAATGTCCTAGAGATCTGTGGAAGGTTGAACTTAAGAGTAATGACTTACAGTATCAGGCAGAATAAATTTATTGGGGGCAAAACTTTCAAGAAGTGCTGTTACTGCTTCTAACACCCTACAATCAGGTACAGGAGCAAAGAAATAACTTCAAGTTGGAACTCATATTTAAAAGAGAATTAGACCATAAGAGTTTAAAAATTTTGCAGTCTAGTCATGTGGCAAAGAAAGGTAAAGCATTTTCATGAGATAATACAAGTGGGTTGTCCAGCAATAACTTGCTAACGAGATTTTCATGACTAAAAGGGAGCTAAGTGTTAATAAATATTGTCCTATTTATAAAATGGGGAAAAGGCCTCAAAGTCATTTCAATGTTCTTTGAAGAAATCTACCCCATCTCAGGTCCAGATGCCTAGGACAAAATAATGGGTCAGGGGCCAGTCCTGGGGCCCAGTTTTGCCCTGCTAAGCCTTAGGACACTGCTCCCTGTATCTACCACTCTTCCACCTCTGGCCATGCTCAAATGGCTCCATGTACCTTTGGATGCTGCTCCACAGGGTGCAAACTATAAGCCTGATGACACGTAGAAGAGCCTGGACGCCCAGGCAGAAGCCTACCACAGAAATTAAGGCCCCACAGAGGAACTCTCCTAGGGCAACGACAAGAGGAAATGTGGAGTTGGAGATCCCACAGAGAGTCTCCATGAGAACATTGCCTAATGGAGCTATGGGAAGGAGACCACTGCCCTCCAGACCCCAGAATGGTATTTCCAGTGGCAGATTGCACCCTTTGCCTGGAAAAACCACAAGCACTTGACTCCTACTTGTGACATCAGCTGCAAGGGCTGCACCCTGCAGCACCACAGGGGCAGGATTTCCAAGGCCTTGGGAGCCCCACCAATTGGACCAGTGTGACCTGAATATAGGATATGTAGTCAAATGAACTTGTTTTGGAGCTTTAAGATTTAGTGACTTCCCTGCTGAATTTCAGACATGTATGTGGTCTGTTGTCCAATTTCTTCCTTTTGGTATGGGAATGTATACCCGAGGCATGTATCATTATTGTATGTTGGGAATAAATAACTTGTTTTTCATCTTTCAGGCTCATAGGTGGAAGGAATGTGACTTGCAACTAGGTAAGACTTTGGACTTTGGGGATCTTGAGTGGATGCTGAAACGATTTGACATTTTGGGGGACTATTGGGAAGGGATGATTGTATTTTGCAATATGAAAAGGGCATGAAATTTCAGGGGCCAGGGGCAGAATGATAAGGTTTGCATGCTTGTTTCCTCCAAATTTCATGTTAAAATATAACTCCCACTGTTGCAGATGGGGCCTGGGTCTTGGGGGCAGATCCCTCATGAATAGCTTGGTGCTGTGCTTGTGGTAATCCGTGAGTTCTTGCTCCAAGTTGACATGAGATCTGATTGTTTATGAGTGTGGCACTTCTCCCCTCTCTCTTTTGCTCCTGCTCTTATGTGATGCACTTGCTCCCCCTTCACATTCTGCCATGATTAGTAGCTTCCTGAGGCCCTCAGCAGCAGCAGAAGCCAGCACCTTGCTTCCTGTGCAGCCTGTGGAACCATGAGCCAAATAAACCTCTTTTCTTTATAAATTACTCAATCTCAGATATTTCTTTATAGCAATGCAGGAAGGGCCCAAAACAGGTGACTATAATTAATAATACATAATAACAATATTATGTATTACAAAATAGCTAAAAGAGATTTAGAATGTTACTAACAGAAAGAAATAATAAATTTTTGAGGTGATGAATATCACAATTACCCAGATTTGATCATTACACATTTTGTGCTTGTTTCAAAATATCACATGCACCCCATAAATATGTACAATAACTATATATCCATAAACATTAAAAATAAAAATAGAAAATGAGAAAAAAGATCCGGTTTGTAAATAAACTACATTCTACAAAGATTCACCTTAATGACTGTTTTGCTTCAAGCACCTGCACTATCTACAGTTACGCAAAATAAAAAAAAAAAAAAGGCATTCAGTTTGAAATATAAAAATATTAAACTGGCTGGGGGTGGTGGCTCACACTTGTAATACCAGCACTTTGGGAGGCCAAGGGGGTTGGATCACCTGAAGTCTGGAGTTTGAGACCAGTCTGGCCAATATGGTGAAACCCCATCTCTACTAAGAATACAAAAATTAGCTGGGCATGGTGGCATGCACCTATAATCTCAGGGACTCGGGAGACCGAGGCAGGAGACTCACTTGAATCCAGGAGGTGGAGGTTGAAGTGAGCCGAGATCTCACCACTGCACTCCAGTCTGACTGCATTCCAGCTTGGGCAAAAAGAGCAAAACTCCATCTCTAAATAATAAATAAACAAACAACTTTACGATAGGTTTTGAATAATAAATATCACCTACAGATAATTTCATGTTTCAAATGATATTGAAATACAGAGCTTTAAGCACTGTTAAACAGTATTTTTTATGTAAGTACCAAACATTTATTATGTTAAGATGTATTGAGAGTCTGTAAGATGCAATATGTTATCAGAAATCTTTTACTTTCTTGTGAGTGTTATATTACATCTAGCAGAAAAATAATATACTATATAATGACATTTTGTAAAAGTAGACCTTTGTGAGTGTCTGATTTATCTCCCCCATATTTATATTTTTAATCTTGCAAGATAATTCTCTTTGATGGTATTATTGGAAGTAAGCACTAGCACAACATATTCTAGAAGAGGAACAGAAAACCCATAAAAATAGACACATGGCTGTAATTAAATCTTTAATGCAGAAATGTTAACTGACATTTTAGGGAAGCAATGATAGGGATTTCAAAAAATATACTAACCTAACCCATACTTGTATTAATTATTTTTCAAATTTCTTCCTTTACTTAAAAGATGTGGTAATGGAATGGATAAAGTCTCTGCTCTCTACTCTTTCTAATTCCTGAAGGCTACAGAATATATGGAGGGTCTAATATCTTAGGAGGAAAAACAGAATTTAAAAATTGGTCCTTAATTTACTATTAATATTGTCATCAAGAGCAATGTCTCGGACTGTGGGGTTTTTGACCCCCAGGGGATTTTTGCAATTTCTGGTGAGGTTTTTTATTGTTTGTTACAACTGGAGAGGGGGAGCTCTTGGTAATCTTACATATATTATCTAGTGGGAAGAGGATAGAGATATGGCTAAATATCCTATAATTTGCAGGACAGTTCTTATGACAAAGAATTATCCAGCCCAAAATGTCGATGTTGAGAAACCTTGATCTAGAGTTAAAATTTCAATCAATATAATGCATAAAAGACAATATGCTCGAATTCAACTACAATTATATATTTATGGTCAGATTAGTTACAATCTTCAATGTAACTAGCGTAGTGGTATTAGGATTGTCTTAGATTATATGTGTTGCCATATGGAAATATCTGAGGCCAGGTAATAGTTATAGAATAGATTTTTATTTAGCTCAGGATTCAGCATGCTGTTCAAAAAGCATCACATCAGTATCTGCATCTGATGAGGACTTCAATCTGCTTCCACTCTAGGCAGAAAGTGAAGGGGAGCAAGCATGTGCAGAGATCACATGGTAGGAGAGGAAGCAAGGGATATGGGAGGGAGGTGTTGGGCTCTTTTTGACAATCACCTCTCAAGGGAACTAACAGAATGAGGGCTCACTCACCATCCCCTTCCTCATGGAGGGCATCACTCTATTCATGCGGAATCTGCCCCCATAACCCCAACACCTTCCATTAGGCCCCACATCCAACATTGGGGATCAAATTTTAACATAAAATTTAGATGACAAATATCCAAACTATAGCAATGATATACCAAATAAGGCATCAAGATGATCTGATGCTCTTGATCCCTGGAATCACAGAAATGTCATTAGAGAAAGCTTGTAAAATGCCCATGTAAGACTTCAAAATAATTTTAATCAATGAAATTGTATGTAATTCTTCACTGATAAGAAAAGCCTACTGTAGAGAACAAAGCATGTTTTTTAGTTTGATGCTATGAAATAATTGAATTATACATATGTCCTCCTAATGAGAAAGATCTTAGCCTGAATTTATATTCATTTTTATTTTCTGTTCTGCCACAATGTGTGCACATAATACAGTATATATAAATCATAAATAAAGAAAGGTATCAGTATATAATGTACTTGTGTTACTTTGTATGTGATTTTACTTCCTATACTAGGTAAGTCAGAATGGTGGGACAAGGGGAAAAACACAAACTTAAGCTTGGCTGCTGGCACTGACAGTAGGAGTTCTTACAACTGTGTTTAGGAAATTGAAAACTAAGCATCAGATCTTGCAACTCTCTACTCAGATTAGAGTACCGTTAGCCTTATCAGTCTCTCACATCCTGGCTTACAACTCTCTCCAACCTAATGGCACACCCACAGACAAATAATTTTTATTCCATCTGTGTGGTCTCAATATCTACCAGCACTGTAGCAATGACAGCTATGTAAACATTTTCACTTGATTGTTTTTGTTCATTTTAAATATTCATTATGACAATATCTGCCCAACCTGAGTTGCCAGCTCAGACAGCTCAAGTTATCACCTATCTTACAAACTAATGTTCTTGTTAGTGCTATGAAAAATTTTTAGAAATGCTTGTATTGAATTATGGCTGAAATGAGTTTATTGCCAAAAAGTAATTCTGATTTTATGCATCAGTTTTCTTAGTGCAATTAAATTAAGACAAGTTTGGAGAAGTGGATACATTCCATGTATTCTAATTAAACTGTGTTTTGAGTATGCTAGTTTCAGATGCACTTTCTTGACTGTCGTAAAATTATCAAGAAAATAATAACCTGTCAACCTTCTGGAAACCAGCCAATGGGATTTAATCTGGTGATGTACGTCATTGTTATCCCATAAATCCTATCACAAACATCCAAACACATTTGAACTCATGAGGATGGTATGCTTTTCAAAGGAAATCATAAATATCATTTCATAAATATGTCATATTTCTTTATATTGACCAGTATATTTTATCATTTTACAGATAAGAACTATTTTTACAGATTTAGGTATCATGAAATCACAGTTTTACTTGATATTGGTATAAATATCATATTAATTTTAAGTCAGGAACAACATGTATAAATTGTTGCCACTAAGGTAAACTTCATAATCTGAAAGTGAAAAGAAATGGGGACAGAAACAGAGGAAAACATGTAGGGAAATAATTTTACTAAAATAGCTAATTTTTATTTCACCTTAAAATAAAAATATCCTTAGCACTTATCATTCCAGTGCTTCTGTTAATTTTAGCCCCTATCCATATTGACAAATATAATATTAGTTGATAAAAATAACCTTAGTAGGTTATTTTTCAACCATATGTTATCAAACGAGCCTGTTTCAACATTAGGACTCCACTGCAGTGCATGATACTATGGCTGTTGATATTTCTGCTGGAAGAAATATAGTATGACAGCATTTTAGTGCTTCTTTGAAGAAGTGTTCATCTGCTCCATTCTGGGGTTTTATCTTTTTCAGTTGAGGCAGAGCATTAAGGATTTAATCATTACACATTACAGCTATTTTTTTTTTCAAGATCTTACTACTTTCCAGCAAAAGTTATAGAGAAAAATAAAACACTATGTTAAATGAATTTATTAGCCATTTTTATGCATAGGAAATCACTTTTTCTCCACAAATTTGAGCTAAGACTGAAAATCATTCACCATACATCTATCAATTTAATCATACAGTCAACCCTTCCTTCTTTTGGAGGCTACTGAGAATTACAAATGTTACTTTTCAGAGAAACAATATTCTTTTTTTTTTTTTTTTTTTTTTTTTTTTTTTTTTTTTTTTTGAGTGGCACAATCTTGGCTCACTGAAACTTCTGCCTTCCAGGTTCAAGTGATTCTTCTGTCTCAGCCTCATGAGCAGCTGGGACTACAGTTGTGCACCACCATGCCTGGCTACTTTTTTGTATTTTTAGGAGAGATTGGGTTTCACCATGTTGGCCAGGCTGGTGGCAAACTCCTGACCTCAAGCGATTGCCCGCCTTATGCTCCCAAAGTGCTGGGGTTACGGGCATGAAACACCATGAGAAGCTGAGAAACAATTCTCTAAACTTGATTTTATTTCATAGAAATCCTTAAATTTGACAAGGGAAAATACACTTTATGTGTTAATTGCTTGATTCACATTTGTTTTACCTTGAGATTCATAATTACTCTTAAATTGTTGAAATTAAGAATGATGGAATCTCTGATAATGTCAGATCTTATAACTTTTAAAAGCACAATACCAGAAAATAGAAGTAAAACCATTTTTAGTGAGTAAAAGAAGGAAATTGACTTTTTAAGCAATGAAAAAGTGAATTGGTAGTTGTGCAAAGTCAGTATTGTGTTTAATATATAAGTAAAAACAAGTGAAATTGTTTGTAGCATGTTAACATGCACTTAGAAGAAATATAATAGTTTACTAGATGTTTCATTTCTAAGGTAGAAAATAATTCAGCCATGGAAAATATGCTCATACATGTGTGTGTGTTAATAATTTTGTTTCCGTGTTGTTGTATATTTTGAATATCACCTCTGTCTGGGAATAGCTGTGTTCCGTGTTTTATAGATTGTTATGCTCAGGAATTTACTTCTAAAGTCACAGTCACCCATATTAAAACAATGCATTTAAAGGGTTACAATTAGATACTAGAATGAAAGTAAATCACCCTGGTCCAAAATATGTATGTGTGAACCCCAAATATCTGAGACAAGTTTCAGTCAATTTAGAAAATTCATTTTTCCAAGGTTAAGAATATGCTCGTGACACAGCCTCAGGAAGTTCCGAGACATATGCCTAAGGTGGGTGGGGTACAATTTGCTGTTATACATTTTAGGGAGACTTGAAACATGAGACATCCTTCAATGTGTGTAAAATGAACATAGGTTCAATCTGGTAAGGCATGACAATTCGAAAGTGGTGGCTTCTGGATTAGAAGAAGAGACAAAAGATTGCATTCTTTTAAGTCCTTGATCAGCCTCCCACTGAATATACAATTTAGTCTGGCTCAGTGAATCTGCGTTTTTACATAAACAATAGGGGAGTGGAAGCAATACAATATTCTTTTGTCTTGGGAGAGCCTCAGAGGAATGACTTTGAATAAAATGGGAGGTACTATTGTATTCAGTCCCCAGCTTTACTCTTCTCTTTAGCTTAGTGATTTGGGATAGTAAGATTTATTTTCCTTTCACATTTCCCTCCTTTTCTTTTTAAAATCTTTCAGACAAAGCATTGTAGAAGAAAATGAGTCACTGGTCTCAGGTTTTAACTAATCTCTCATGCCTAGGATGATTTATTCCTAGATGGGTAGGTCCCACATAATGAGGAAAGGTCATTTTCAGCTGATTGTGAAGTCTCACGTTCTTTTTTGTGACAGTCTCACTCTGTCACCCAGGCTGGAGTTCAGTGAGGCGATCTCAGCTCACTGCAAGCTCCACCTCCCAGGTTCACGCCATTCTCCTGCTTCAGCCTCCTGAGTATCTGGGACTACAGGCACCCACCACCACGCCCGGCTAATTTTTTGTATTTTCAGCAGAGACGGGGTTTCACCATGTTAGCCAGGATGGTCTCGATCTTCTGACCTCGTGATCCGCCCGCCTTGGCCACCCAAGAAGCCTCATGTTCTATGAAGAGAAAATAGGGACAGGAAAAAAGAAAACAACAGCAAATGAAAAAAAAGAACAATCCTGGAAAATCAATATATAGGCTGTATTACTCTGAAGTCCACACACACACAACAGTAGGCAGGTATGGAGGTGGCTTATGTATGTAAATAGGTTGCTGTTATTTCCTTTTGAAGTTTGAGTTGTTTAGCTTCAATTTACAAGGCTTTAAGAAAGCACAGCTTAGTTTTCAGTGATTTCAAATTAGGAAAAACGGGGGAAAAGGGGAAAAGGGGAAAAGAAAGAAGGAAAAAATGCAAACATTATTTTGGAGACTCGTAGCCAGGAAAAATTTTAGGATTCAGTCCAAATTGTAGAGAATAAAAAAAAATTGAAAAACATTAGGCAAGACTAAAAACTAATAAAAGACATAATATAGCTTACTTTGAAATGTAATTTTTCTCTCTCTAGTCTCCCATTTTTATTAAAAACAAATGATAATAGGACTGATGTGTTTGCAAAAATAGCTTTGGTCTTATATGTGGCCTGATGATCTGTATAAAGTGCAGCAAGAGTAATTATTTTTTATGTAGGCTTTTAAAATTGGCTTTGATGGAATTCTATTCCATAAGGAATCTCAGATAAGACTTTTTTTTTTTTTTTTTTAAATCCAAACCTATCCATGGGTTTGTATCCTCAAATACCTATGAGTAAATTTCTTTTCTTTTGAGATCCCAAGAAAACATGGGGCCTGTTAGAAAATGACATTCATAGAGGATTTTTCTTAGCCCCTTTGTGGGACCTACAGAAGGAAATGCTCTGTCTATTCAGTTCAGTGGGCTGTGCCTGAAGGCAAGCCTCCCTTGTGTATTTGGCAGCTGCCACAAATGTGCACTCAGGCCCTAGTGGGAGGGAGCATATGAATGAGTGAGTGTGGGGTCCAGCTGGCTGCTACGAGTGCCACACAGGAGAAGGCTGCATGTGGGCCCTGCAGCCTGACCAAGAGTGTTGCCCCAAGGTGAATGTGTGGCACCCATGCAAGGATTCTCTTGACCATAAAACCCAAGAGTGGGTGCTACAGTGTGCTAATTAGCTCTTTTAGTTCTGTTGTTCAGAGTCTGACAGATGGCAGCATGTTACCAGCTCAGTCAGCCCCTTGCCTTGCTCTGGCCCAGGACTAGCTCAGCCTCACTGCTGCTTCTGTTATATAGGGCAGCTGCCTCTGCTGGCAAGGGCAGAGGGCCAAAGTGTTACAGCCTTTCTAAGTACCTGTGTACAGTGGGTCCCGAGCTCATGTCACACACCTAAGAAGAGTGAGGTCATGCTGACAATTTGAGGGTGATGAAGGTGAATAATTTTACTAAGTGACAAAACAGCTTTCATCAGAGAAGGAATGGGGAGGTGGTCTCTCACCCAAAGTTGTGTTGTCTCCCCCAGTGTTGCTGAGTCTGGGGTTTTTATAGGCACAGGATTGGGGAGGGTTAGGCCATAGGTAGTATTGGATAAGGCAACATTTGATTGTTTAAAAAGCAATATTCAGAAAGTACCAATAAGGAAAGGGTGGAAGAACAGCAACAGAAGTTCTCACTGTGGGTCACGGGTTTCATCCAGAACCAGCACTCCAGAGGCTTTTGGCTTGAAAGTGGGGTTTCATCAGGGATCACACCATCTGCCTAGTCATTTTACTGCCTCCAGTCACTATCAACATTCTTTACTTATTATAGGTCAGAAGACTTATACAGGGACTGTGCAGCCAAGGTATGAGGCCAGTTTTCCCAAGGAGCTCTTATTGGCTAAGTCAAGCTTGATTCCTTAAAGGAAAACATGCCATTTAAGTCAAACCCTTGGTAAAACAATCAGTTTCTCCAATTGTGTCCTGTTGCAAAAGAAAACATTCTTATTGCACTTATGCAAATAACTACATTGCCATAAGTTAAGAATACTCAAAAATATTTTCCAAATTCTGCAGAAATTCGGTGGAGAGAAATATGCTCCAAATTTTATTCACAGGAGTATACTTTACTCAACTTCTAAAAGCTGTAAATAGCTTAAAAGTTTTCTTCACTGAAAACCAAAACATAGGATCAGCAACATTTTAAGCAAAAAGTAAAAAGATTACTTCAATCTACAAGTAGTTCAATCCATGCAGTTAATTCCTGCATTCAAGAGCACCTATCAAATTCTATAGCTGATTGTAAATCACCTTTTGAAGAGGATCAAAACAAGACAGCTGTCTGTGAATGACAAAAATTCTTAGGACAGACATTATTAAAACCACAATTGACTAGAAATGTGTTGCTTTTGTGACATACAACAATTTTACCTAAAAATTATAATTATTAACAATATACACTCTAGTATCAGAATTATAGGAATTTCACATAATTTTAGAATATATACAAATAATATTTATACAAATATAACCCAAAGAAAACCAAACACCATTTTATATTTGACCATGCTTCTTGTATGATTTTTGTACCAAATAAGCTGAATATGTTTCTTTTGGACTTCAGTGGATGAATATAAAGAAAATTAATGAGGACTCAGCTTATGAATTGACTTTGGACAGTTTATCAAATACAAAAATTTAAAATGCTTGATATCATGAGATATGATCACAGGTCATTGTAAAATTAGTCATGCATTTAATCAAAGTGATAAAGTGGTAACTCAAAGACTTTTAAAAAAAAAAAGGTAAAACATCTTTATTCACTGAGAGAGGATACTTAATTTTCCAAACAATAAGCCTTAACTATAGCACAAGACCAATTAAATCTGTCTTTCAAAATCTTATGAACAATCTTTAAAATTATAATCATTTTGGTCATAAGATACAATTTCCTCAAACCTTCTTGCAACCTTTATAATTTTTATTGAAGGTTTGGTTAATGCTCCAGGAAAATTTTGTTAATGTGACACAGGGGTCCAGATGCTGATTTTCCATCTGTGTGCCTTTGTTATAAATGGTTAATTTCTAGGGAAAGTGAACTAATTTTATCTCTTAAAATTGGTCCTTATGATCTCATGTGCCTATCTCTTCTGCAATAGTCTCTGGGCCCCAAGGAGTTGAATAGTTTTTTATTTCTGACCCTGTGTCTCAGGAACACAATTTATTTTGATTTGCATAATTTACTGTGCCTGAAGTTGGGGGTTTAATTTAAGCTCTCAGTGTTTACGATTTAGCAGGACTTGGTCTCCCTTTTAGACCCTGGAGTTAAAGCCCTGCAATGAAATGTCACAAGGAATATAAAAGAACATATAGGAAGGTACACAGATGTAGTATCTTTAATTAAATAAAAATTTTAAACTTTTTTTTCTAAGCAAACCAAAACTTAATAATAATGACATAGAAATTATTTTGGTAACAGATAAAATCAGTTAGGCCAGTTACCAACAGGCAAATGAAAAGACTTTCTGTGGTGAACAGCATATTATGTTGGAAGAAAACATTTCCTTTAGGCCTTTAAGGAAAAATTTTTAACTTCAGGTCACAACAGTTAGAACCCGAGGTAAAAAAAACAAAAACAAAAACAAAAACAAAAAACAAAACATAAATGAGCTGAAAATGAGTTGAATGGGAGACATTCCTCTTTCTTAGTCAACCAGTTATTTTAATTTAGGATAAAAATTTACCAGCCGGGTGGGATGGCTCATGCCTGTAATCCCAGCATTTTGGGAGGCTAAGGTGGGTGGATCATCTGAGGTCAGGAGGTCAAGACCAAGGTGGCTGACATGGCAAAACCCTGTCTCTACTAAAAATACAAAAATTTGCTGGGCATTGCAGTGGGTGCCTGTAATTCTAGCTACCGAGGAGGCTAAGGCAGGAGAATTGCTTGAACTTGAGAGGTGGAGGTTGCAGTGAGCTGAATTGCACCACCGCACTCCAGCCTGGGTGACAGAGCAAGACTCTGTCTCAAAAAAAGAAAAGAAAAAAAAAAAAAAAAAAAGGCTGGGCATGGTGGCTCATGTCTGTAATCCCAGCACTTTAGGAGGCCAAGGCGGGTGGATCACGAGGTCAGGAGATCGAGACCATCCTTGCTAACACAGTGAAACCTTGTCCCAACTAAAGATACAAAAAATTAGCCGTAGGCAGTGGCAGGTGCCTGTAGTCCCAGTTACTTGGGAGACTGAGGTAGGAGAATGGCGTGAATCTGGGAGGTGGGTGATGCAGTGAGCTGAGATTGCACCACTACACTCCAGCCAGGGCTACAGAGTGAGACTCTGTCTCAAAAAAAAAAAAAAAAAAAAAAAAAAAAAAAAAAAAAAATTACCATGCAAGATTCTTTCTCATATAAAATTATTTTCTTTTTAACTTTTCTTGCAAAAATACTACTTTATAACTTTCTTTACATTGTTCTTATTCACTGATTACCTGTACCTATTTTCATAAATAAATTTTCAATATCCTTTGAATTAGACAAAAATTATTTTCTTTTAAATAAGAACATATTTCTTTTTCTCAAAAAGATGTTTTCCTTTAATTTTAGAAGAGATTGGAAATGGCCCAGACATTTAGCAAATATTTATTATTTAGATTTATATAACTTTAGACTTTAAATTATATGGCAAGATTATCTATAAACATCTATTCCATTACATTTACCTAATTAATTAATTAATTTTTAAATAGTTTACCAAGATTACTTATGAAAACTGTGATAGTTATCATTTAAGGTTATTTCTTTTATAACCTGTGAATAACCACTTTTATAACCTGTGAATTTCAGGCTTTCCTAAGTAAGAACCTTAAGGTTACATAGATGGGTTTGCTGTTGTTTGTCAATAGCTCAGAACTTAGCTATTTTCATTAACAGAACAATATTAAATGCTGTATGTATTAATTTTTACATAAACAAAGATACTTCTCTTTTGGGCTGCATTCATAGCTTTATGCTGCTCATGCCAAATTTTGACATCAAGCAGAGATAAATAATGTATGTTGACAGTTCTAAAACCATTTCTAAATCTATTTCACCAAAATTTTTAAAACCAGTTGATTTATTAAAATGTACTTAAGTTATGTGAACTTGAAAAATCATTTGGCTTAAAGTATTTTTGTGATAAAGTATTTAAGTGCTTTTTAAAGCCAATTAGAGCTTTTTAAATGTATTTTTAGTAGCAAAACATCATATACATGACACATAAATATAGAGACATATTAGATACATATATAGTAGATCTTATAAATTAATAAAACTTCATTTTTCCACCTATTTTAGACTTCCAATTTCTTGATAACTATTTTATTACCCTAAGCAATTTTCAGATAGCTGTAAATCTGCATATTAAAGGAACTCTTAGGTGAAAAATCAGATAATGAAATTTACATCTCAAAGTACAGGGAGAGTCTGGTCATGCTTGAGGGAGATTAAAAGTGAATACCAAATCAAATATAAAATTATAGAAATATATAATAGAATTATGTAATAAGACCAATTTTATTTTGCTAGAGACCACCTATCTCTTAACTGGGTATCTGAGCTTTGGGCAGAGCCCACGTTCAATCCTGGTTCTCCAAAAAGGGAGAATTCTTATGTGGCTAGGCTAGGTGATTCTTCTACAACACATAAAGGTAATCTATTTAACAAAGACATTTCTAAGTGTCTAAGCTATTCTGTTCCTTAAAGATCAAGAGTAGGCTCTGTTGTAATAACTCATGTTTTACTTGTCAAAAAATCAGGTAACATAATACAAGAGCAAGTAGTTTATGATCTGAGATGAACTTGTCTGTTTACACTCTTGGGGTTCCATGAGGAAAAGAGGTTTCTTCCTGAAAGGGGGCCTGGCATCTTCTCCAATTTATTTAAGTAACCCCAGCCTATTAGAAACTATTTTAGGTCCATCATGCAATAGAGGGTGGGAAAAGAAGGGAGAGGGTGGGAAAAGAAGGGAGAGACAAGAGAAGTAAATGAATGAAACAGAATTCAGTCAACCGAGAAGAAAAAAAAATTGCTTAAAAAAAACAATACCCTAGGAGAGAAAAAAAAAAAAAGAAATATACAGGCTTTTTAATACAAACACACACACGTACACATAGTGGATGTTAGCTTCTAATTAAGCTGACCTTTACCCATTGAGCTCCTTTAAAAAAAATACTTTAAAATCTCATGACTATATTTTAGCTAGGCCAAATTGATGATATTTCAAAAGTAACAAGTATCAAACCAAAAAAGGGCTTCATTTAGTAACCAATTCAGGCTGTCATTGTGAAAGAAAAAGAAGGCAGGACCTTAGCTATGGAACTGCAGTGTGGGGCAACAGCCATTGCTTTTCAGGTTGGCTTGGCTAGGAAAAACGTGGCCCTTTTATGTAAATAAAGCCCCTTTAGAAGTCAAAATAAAAAATCTTCTCTCCCTTTTTTTGGTGAGCATTTAGCTACTTCAGACGCCTTGTTTCCCATCAACTGGAACTTTCCTTTGTATTTGATCAAGTCAGATAGAGTTGGTCATACCCAAAGGGAAAAAGACTGAAATAAAAACAAAAACAAAAATAAACAAACAACAACAAAGAAAAACAGAAAAGCAAAACAAACAAATGATTGCACAATTCATTTGAATATTGAGTGATCTAATGTTAAGGCAAAATTAAGGCCAGCTGGTTGTTAATCAACTTCAGCCAAGACAAAAAAAATCCTCAATTCAGCTACTTACCTATAGCTAGGTCTCAGGCTGAAGTCTGCTCTCTACCATCCTAGAAGCAGGAAACAATTCAAACTTGCCTTCCCCTTTGGAAGCTCAAACTCCAGAAAGGAGTTGCTTGCACTCCATCATCATGGAAACAGGAAAACTTGCCTTCTGTTACATGTGTCCATGTGAAGAGATTACCAAACAGGCTTTTGTGAGCAATACAGCTTTTTAATCACCTGGGTGAGGGCAGACTGAGTCCAAAAAAGGAGTCAGCAAAGAGAGATAGGGGTGGGACAGTTTTATAGGATTTGGGTAGGTAGTGGAAAATTACAGTTAAAGTTTGTTTTTTATTTTATTTTATTTTATTTTTTCTTGGGGGCAGGGGCAGGGGTCACAAGGTGCTTGGTGGAGAGCTTCTGAGACTTGTTATCTAGGAGAAGGAATGTCACAAGGTCAATTGATCAGTTAGGGTGGGGCAAGAACAAATCATAAGGGTGGAATGTCATCAGTTAAGGCAGGAACTGGCTATTTTCACTTCTTTTGTGGTTCTTCAGTTGCTTCAGGCCATCTGGATGTACACGTGCAGGCTTGGGCTCAGAGGCCTGACATCTTCCTTGTGGGGAACAAGTGAAACTCCAGTAAAGGGAATTGTACAGCAAAATAAAACTTTAGATCCCAGTGAAATTTCAGGAGATAAGAGATTATCTGGAAGGGGAGCTTCCAGGTCTCAGCAAACTTTCCTATTGGTGTGTGCCATAAAGAAGCTCAAGGTGGTACCAAGCGCCAATAGGAGATTTGTCAAAGGTCAGGGGTACCTCCACTCAGAATTCCTTTGTGATTACCAAAATGTGAACCCCAAATAACTGAGGCAGAACTCAGTCAATTTAGAAAGTTTATTTTGTCAAGGTTAAGGACACTCTTGTGACAGAGCCTCAGGAAGTCTTGAGACATGTGCCCAAGGCAGTTGGAAGTACAGTTTGCTCTTATACATTTTAGGGAGACATGAGATATGAGACATCAATCAATATGTGTAAAATGTACATTGGTTCATTCAGTCCATGATATTGTTGGGCTGTGTGCCCATCCAAGTCTCATCTCGAATTGTAGTTCCTGTAATCCCCATGTATGGTGGGAAGCACCTGGTGGGAGGTAATTGAATCATGAAGATGGTTTCCCCCATACTATTCTCATGATAGTGAATTAGGTCTCACAAGATCTCATGATTTTATAAAGGGCTTCCCCCTCCACTGGGCTGTCATTCTTCTCTCTCCTGCCACCATATGAAGAAGGACATGTTTGCTTCCCTTTCCATCATGACTGTAAGTTTCCTGTGGCCTCCCCAGCCTGGTAGAATCGTGAGTCAATTAAACCTCTTTCCTTTATAAATTACTCAGTCTAGGGCAGTTCTTCATAGAAGCATGAGAGTGAGCTAATACAGTCCAGTAAGGCAGGACAACTCTTGATAAGGCAAGACAACGCAAAGTGGGTTCTTCCAGGTTAGAAGTAGATAAGAGACACAGGTTGCACTTTTTTGAGCCCTTGATCAGCTTTCCGCTGAATATACAATTTTGTCTGGCTCAGTGAATCTGCATTTTTACATAAACAATAGGGGAGAGAAGCAATCAGATATCCATTTGTCTCAAGTGAGCTTCACCACAAGGATGACTTTGAATAGAATGGGAGGCAGGTTTGCCCTACACCGTTCCTAGTTTGACTTTTCTCTTTAGCTTAGTGATTCTAGGGTCCCAAGATTTATTTTCCTTTCACAGATGTTAACTAAAAGGTAAGAGACAAGTACAGCCTTTCCAATTACTTTTGCCTCAAACAATGATCCAGAAGCAGGGACCAGATTTACCTTCCTACCTTAAACAACTAGAAAAGCAAACAAAATATTGAAAACAAAAGTTCTCACATATTGAAAACACACCGAAAAGGACCATGATCATGAAGTGGAGGAAAACAAATAAGGTGAGCTCTAAAATCACATCAGCTTTCTACCTGCAGGCAGTTTCCAGATCACCGCACAGAGTGAAAAAAAAGACCAAATAGAAGCTGCCTTCTTGCCCGATTAAGAAGGCAGAGATCAGAGTTCAGGTAGGTGAAAGCAGTTCAAATTTGTGGCGCAGAATACTGGAGAGGAAGGAGCTAAACAAAAATAGCTTCAGAAATCCTCAGAGAGTGCCCCTTGAGCCTTTGGCTGAGTTCTAATCTGTTTATGCAAGAGAGGAAATTTATCCAAGGCCAGAAAATAACCACTGAAAAGCAGTAGTCTAAACAATTCCTGAGTTCAAGCAGAGTAGGGAATAGCTCATGATCCTATCAGTCCAAATGGAAAGGTTTCTAAATAGATAATACAATATGAAGAATTTTTAGATGAGCATTACCTCAGTAACCTCAGTAGTTGGGCTACACTAGACTAATGCCTACTCTGGAGGTGGACTTGAAGTGAACCTCTAAAGTGTCAAAATGATTCAAAGTAACTTAAAACTTAATTGTCTGTCTAAACAAAGTCCAACACTCCTCAAAAAAAGAAATCAAGCATCTTGCAATTAAATTAACATCTGACATCTAATCAAAAGTTGCCTGGCATTCAGGAAATGAAAAGAAAATATGATCCATAGGGAGGAGAAGAAATCAATAAATTGTTCCAGAAATTACAGAGAAAATGGAATTAGCAGAAAATAGTAAGCAATAATCCTCTTCTCCTTCAGGCCGTTATATTTCTGCATGCCTTGTAAACAAGACACACTGACTGCTCTGTTTCTATGTTTTCAAGAATGTTTGTATAGAGAACAGCCTTTGTGGTAGAGATGTTTTCTCCCTTCATAGCAAATGGTCGGTGTGCTTATAACTTTAAAAGAGACAGGTAGTGTTTCCCATTAGAGAAAAATGCAGGTACCCTTGATGGCTATAATAATAAAGCCAATGTCTCACTCTAGGGCAAAGAGCAGGAATGCTTATTGTCCATGATAAGAGACTCAGGTGTCTTAACTCAGGATTCCTCTCCTGTAATGCAATATATTTTGTGTGCAGGGATCATGCAGCCCCCTTTGCATTGGCCTATGGACATTGAGGATCAAATAACCAAGGTAAAAATGCTGATACTCTGGCTGTAATATTACTGTGAGTACCAAACTGTCAAATGTTTAGGTCCCACAAGTATCATGCCATGTACAATCATCCATAAAACTGTCAGGGAAATTTGTCAGCTTGCAATTGGTGTATAATCTCATTCCCTTCATGGCTTATAACCATGAGTATATTAAAACAAGCAAACAAAAAATACCAATGTTCTATATGACCGAGAAAATAGGGAAAAGAAAAAAAAAACATAGTAAGAGAATACAAAAACTGATAAAAAAAGAAAGAAATAAAACTCATAGACAAAAAGTCAATATGTGATATAAAATATGCCTTGGATGAGATTAAAAGCAGATGAGATACTGGTGAAGCAACCTCAGTAAACATAAAAACACAGCAAACAGCAACTGTTAAAATCAGAAAGTCAAATACTGCCTGTTCAAAGTTATATGTGGTAGTTAAACAACATGCACACATGGGCATAGAGAGTGGAATAATGGACATTGGAGACTTGGAAATGTGAGAAGGTGAAAAGGGAATAGGGGATGAGAAATTATCTAATGGGTTCAATATACACTATTTGGGTTATGGTTACACTAACGACCTAGACTTCACCACTACACTATATATTCATGTAACAAGACTGCACTTGTACCCCCTACATCTATAAAAAAGTAAAACAAACAAACAAAGTCACAGAGAGGAAAAGAAAGAAAAAATCCTAACTTGATAAAAAGTCAGCAATGCATCAGTGACCTATGGAAAAAACGTTAAATTGTCTAATGTATGTCCTATTGTACCCTAATAGGAAAGAAAGAGGAGGACAAAGAAGAAACAAATTAATAAAACAATAGCCAATAGCCAACTTTTTTCTTTTTCCTTTTTTTTTTTTTTTTTTTTTGAGATTGAGTCTTGCTCTGTCACCCAGGCTGGAGTGTAGTGGTGTGATCTTGGCTCACTGCAAGCTCTGCCTCCTGGGTTCAAGCCATTCTCCTGCCTCAGCCTCTCGAGTAGCTGGGACTACAGGCGCCCGCCACCACGCCTGGCTAATTTTTTGTATTTTTTAGTAGAGACAGGGTTTCACCGTGTTAGCCAGAATGGTCTCAATCTCCCGACCTCATGATCTACCTGCCTAGGCCTCCTAAAGTGCTGGGATTATAGGCACGAGTCACCGTGCCCAGTCAACAATAGCCAACTATTATATAAATGTAATGAAACCCATAGCCCTACAAATCCAAGAAGATCAATGAATAATAAAATAGAAGTTAACCACAAGACACATCATAGTAAAATTGCTGAAAATAAGTGACAAAATTTTAGAAGGATTGTTCAATGTGGAAGAGATACTACATTACATGCCAAGGAATAAATATAAGAATAAAGGAATATAAACTTTTATCATCTGAAAATATGCAGGTCAAAAGATAATGGAAAGTCGTATTAAAAGTAGTGAAAAAGAAAGTCAGTTTAGGACTTTATAGTCAGTAAAATGTGTTTCAGAAACAAAAACTGTGAAAGTTTACCTCCAGGAGATCTTGCGGTAACCAAACAACAACAATAACCACAAGCATCACCACAATAACAACAAATTAATGATGTGTTTTGGGAACATGTGTTTTAGGCAGAACACAGATGATATCAGAAGGAAATATGAATGCACAAAATAATAAAAAAAAGTCTGGGACAGGAAACACTATTCATAAAAAGTAATAGATATTTTTCTCACATCTTAATTTAAAAGATAATAGGTCATTTTAAACAATACTATATTTTAAATAAATATGTTATATATATTATTTTATTTTATTTTATTTTATTATCACTATTTTTTTGAGATGGAGTCTCACTCTGTCACCCAGGCTGGAGTGCAGTGAAGCCATTTCGGCTCATTGCAAGCTCCACCTCCCTGGTTCATGCCATTTTCCTGCCTCAGCCTCCCAAGTAGCTGGGACTACAGGTGCCTGCCACCATGCCTAGCTAATTTTTTGTATTTTTGGTAGAGATGGGGTTTCACAGTGTTAGCCAGGATGGTCTCGATCTCCTGACCTCCTGATCTGCCTGCCTCGGCCTCCCAAAATGTTGGGATTACAGGTGTGAGCCACCAAACCTGGCCTTTTTTTTTTTTTTTTTTGAGATGGAATTTGGCTCTGGTTGCCCAGGTTGGAGTGCAATGGCATGATCTTGGCTCACCGCAACTGCCGCCTCCCAGGTTCAAGTGATTCTCCTGCCTCAGCCTCCCAAGTTGCTGGGATTACAGGCGCCTGCCACCACACTGGCTAATTTTGTATTTTTAGTAGAGACGGGCTACTGCGCTACTGTGCCCAGCCTATGTGATTTATATTATAGGTAGAAGTAATGTATGCAATGATTATAACAAAATGAATAGAGAGGGAAATGGAAGTTTACAGTAGTAAGATCCAAAATATTATCTTCACGTAGTATTATATGAAGGTAGATTATAACATACTAAAATGTACATAACAAATTCTAACAACTAAAAATCATTTTCATTTGTATATGTATATAGAAAACATCTTGTTATACAACATAAATATATAAATAAATAAATAGATATTCTGGGAGATAAAACGCATCTCAACAAATATAAGGTTATATATCATATAGATTATGTTCTATGACCAAAAGAAATTAAACTACAGGTCAAAAACAGACACATAGTTGGAAAATATCCAAATATTCAGAAAATAGGCAACACATTTTTAAATAACCCATGCTTTGGGGAAGCAATCACAAGGGATCGACCTATGTTTCATTCAGTGTATATTATTTCCAGAATGCAATTTGTAAGGTAAAATAAAGACTATAAAACTTTCTATAAAACTACAAAAAATGTAAAAAGAGAAAAAAAAAGTCACAAATCAGTTATCTAACCTGTTTTTAGCTCTTTAATACTAATTGTTTGAGTAGATTTTGTTTAGAAGTGATAAGTCTAGCCAGACTGACCAGAGAAAAAAGAAATGTGAGAAGACACAAAGTGACAATATCAGGAATGTAGGAAGGGAAAATCTGCACACTCTGCAAATATTAAAAGGATAATAAGGATTATTATAAATATTATAAATATGTTTTATAAATTTTTAATTAATTAATTTGTCTATTTATGTTGTTACTTTTTTCCAATACATTTGGTAAATGAGATGAAAGGAATACATCCTGTGATAAATATAAACTACCAACACTGAAGAAAATAAAATTTACACAGTACCATATGTATAAATATATATATATATATAAACTAAATTTATTATTAAAATCATTCCCACTGAAAAAAACCCAGACCACAATGGCTTCAGTGGAGAATCTCACCAAATTGGAGAAATCCTAAGAATTCTACAAAGTTCTTTCACAATATAGAAAAGGGAATATATTTCACCTCATTTTGTAGGACCAGAATTACCTGATAGCAAAATGAGACAAAGGTACTACAAGAAAATAAACTGTTATTATAAATCCAAAAAGTCCTCAACAAAACTTTTGTAATCAAATTCACATATGCATATTTAAAGTACTACACATGAGGATCAAGTAGACTTTATCCTAGGAATGCAAAGTTTATGTAACATTTAAAGATCTATCAATACTCACTATAATAATGGGCTATAAAACAAAAAAGTGATCACTTCAGCATATGCAGAAAAAAAAAATCCGTAAACATTAAACTCATGTTTGTTATAAGTACTCTCAGCAAACTAGAGGTTAAAAGATATTTTCTCATCCTGATAAAGGTCTTTTTTTCTTTTTTCTTTTTTCTTTTTTTTTTTTTATCTTCAGGTCAAGATATCCACTCTTACTAATTCTATTTACTTACTAATTCTATTTACTCACTAATTCTATTTACTCTTACTAATAATTCTATTTTCCTGGAATTCTTAGTCATCAGAATAAGGCAACAAAAAGAAATAAAAGGTATAGATTTAGAAAATGGTCAGATAAAATAGTTATTATGCACAGACAATATTATTCTCCACGTAGAAAGTTACAAGAAATGTAAAACAACTACTGGAACACATTTGTGAGTAATGTCACAGGACCCACAGTTATTAAACCATTTCTTTGTTATAATAAGAATTAAAAATTGAGATTGAAGTTAGCACATACAGATGCATCAAAAATGTCTAGAAAATAACATATAAAAATCTGTAGAAAAGGGGCTATAAAACATCATAAAGAAATAGTATAGATGACATCTAAATAAAGGTACCCTGTTTGTGGACTGGAAACTCAAAAGATTAAGATGTCAGTTCTGCAATTTCACTCAAGATTCAGGCAATTGTATTTTGTAGATATCAACAAAATAATTTTTTTACTAGAAATTCAAAGGATTTAAATAGTCAAAACAATTTTCCAAAGGAAGAACAAAGTTGAATGACTATCATTACTTTACATCAATACTTTTTGTAAAACTACTGAAATCAAAATAATGTGGTTTTGCCATAAGGAGAGAGTTTTTGTCATAAGGAGAGTTGATAAATGGAACAGGACATAAAAACCAGAAATAGAACTATATATAGACAATGTGAAATTGTCTGGATACAATGTGAAATGGTATAGTCATTTAGAAAAAAAGAGTTTAGAAGTTGTGTTCATATAGATAAATATGCACTTACCTTATGATTGAACAATCTCATTTTTAGGAATACACTAAATAAAAAATTAAACTAACTATATAAAAAGACTTGCATTTGAATGTTGAAAACAGTATTCATAGTAGCCTGAAAACCTTTCATAAGTGGTCAGTGAATTAACTACAGTTTGCTGTATCATATGATGAAATAGTACTTGGCAATAAAAAAAGAAGGAAATAGTGACACACATTACAACACAGATGAATGTCAAAATTCTTATGTTTAATAAGAAATGCAAAACATAAAAACTCCATATTTTATGATTAAATTATATAAAATTCTAAAAGGGCAAAATTATGAAGACTAAAAGCAGATTAGCGAATATCAGAGAGTAGGGTTAGGAAGAAGGGGTGAACTGCAACGGGCACATAGGATGAGAGAAATGTATCTCATATGATTTCTCTGGTGTTCACATTATTGTATATGTTTGCCAAAACTCAAATGGTGCACTCAAAATTGGGAAAACATTATATCAAAGTTGTATTTCAATAAAACTGCCTCAAAATTTTATATACACTTATTGTCTAAAAGACAAGAAATATTTTTACACCCTATTTCAGAATTAGACAATATCAAAAATCAATTAAATGATGATGAAATTCTGATGGTGTGATTAGATTATATTTAATTTTAAATATATTCTCATTTAAAAAAAGTATTTTTAATCATTATGGGTACATAATAGCTTATTCATGGGGTACATGTGATGGTTTGATAGAGACAGATATACAAGGTGTAATGAACAAATCAGGGTAATTGGGGTAATCATCACCTCAAACATTACCATTTCTTTGTGTTAGGACATTCTAATTATATGTTTTTAGTTACTTTTGAAAATATACAATAAATTATTATGAACTATAGTGACCCTATTGTGGTATTGAATACTAGATCTTATTTATTTTATTGAACTGTATTTTTGTGCCCATTTTAAGACTAATAATTGACTGATTTTTTTTTTTCCCAACAGCTGAGCTAGCGTTATGGGACTGGACATGGATCATGTTTCCCTGTTTGTATCATATGGTCAAAGAAGAGAGATGTTGTTATGGAACAAAGCCAAGAATACCATAGATTAGTTTGCAGATAGAATGTTCCTGTATTCATGTGTCATTCTCATAATTTCTATCAATGATTATATGTTTCCTTTACTATATTCCACCACAAAAAAGGAAAAGGGAAAAGTTCTGTGGATCAAGGCTGCGAGCACAATGTTTCTGGTATGAGGATATAAATCTCTTATGTCCATGTTCATTGCTTTTCCTATTCAGAGAATACCTCCATAAACAAAAACACACATACAAATATACTAAAGGCATCTATATATATAGTCAAGTGTCCTTGAGATAAAGGATACTATAGTATAAGAACTTGACCTTGTTTAAAAGGTCAATACATCCTAAATTCATGAATAATCTTCACACAAAAAAAAATCTTCCTTCAAAAAAAAAAAAAATCAGTGAATTATGTACCTGTGCTTTCTCTGAACAAAATATCTAAGTCTTGCAAAACACTGCTTATGCCATCACATAAATAAGAGGCTCAAAAAGCAATTTTTATTTTGTTTTTGTGTTTTGTTATTTTCCAAAAACAGAAGTAGCTAAATTAGTTGTAAATTAGTTGGGAAGTGCACATATATTTGTAAGACTGTCCTTATTAATATTTTAAAAAATTCCTGTTATTAAACAATTTATCCTTTCTCTGTAATCCTTTTACACTATCTTTTGCTTCTCTTTGCTTTTTTTTTTTCTTTAATTAATTTATTATTATTATACTTTAAGTTGTAGGGTACATGTGCATAACGTGCAGGATTATTACATATGTATACTTGTGCCATGTTGGTGTGCTGCACCCATCAACTCGTCATCTACATCAGGTATAACTCCCAATGCAATCCCTCCCCCCTCCCCCCTCCCCATGATAGGCCCCAGTGTGTGGTGTTCCCCTTCCTGATTCCAAGTGATCTCATTGTTCAGTTCCCACCTATGAGTGAGAACATGCGGTGTTTGGTTTTCTGTTCTTGTGATAGTTTGCTAAGAATGATGGTTTCCAGCTGCATCCATGTCCCTACAAAGGACACAAACTCAACCTTTTTTATGGCTGCATAGTATTCCATGGTGTATATGTGCCACATTTTCTTAATCCAATCTGTCACTGATGGACATTTGGGTTGATTCCAAGTCTTTGCTATTGTGAATAGTGCTGTAATAAACATACGTGTGCATGTGTCTTTATAGCAGCATAATTTATAATCCTTTGGGTATATACACAGTAATGGGATGGCTGGGTCATATGGTACATCTAGTTCTAGTTCCTTGAGGAATCGCCATACTGTTTTCCATAATGGTTGAACTAGTTTACAATCCCACCAACAGTGTAAAAGTGTTCCTATTTCTCCACATCCTCTCCAGCACCTGTTGTTTCCTGACTTTTTAATGATCGCCATTCTAACTGGTGTGAGATGGTATCTCATTGTGGTTTTGATTTGCATTTCTCTGATGGCCAGTGATGATGAGCATTTTTTCATGTGTCTGTTGGCTGTATGAATGTCTTCTTTTGAGAAATGTCTGTTCATATCCTTTGCCCACTTTTTGATGGGGTTCTTTGTTTTTTTCTTGTAAATTTGTTGGAGTTCTTTGTAGGTTCTGGATATTAGCCCTTTTTCAGATGAGTAGATTGCAAAAATTTTCTCCCATTCTGTAGGTTGCCTGTTGACTCTGATGGTAGTTTCTTTTGCTGTGCAGAAGCTCTTTAGTTTAATGAGATCCCATTTGTCCATTTTGGCTTTTGCTACTGTTGCTTTTGGTGTTTTAGACATGAAGTCTTTGCCCATGCCTATGTCCTGAATGGTATTACCTAGGTTTTCCTCTAGGATTTTTATGGTATTAGGTCTAACATTTAAGTCTCTAATCCATCTTGAATTAATTTTCGTATAAGGAGTAAGGAAAGGATCCAGTTTCAGCTTTCTACTTATGGCTAGCCAATTTTCCCAGCACCATTTATTAAATAGGGAATCCTTTCCCCATTTCTTGTTTCTCTCAGGTTTGTCAAAGATCAGATGGCTGTAGATGTGTGCTATTATTTCTGAGGACTCTATTCTGTTCCATTGGTCTATATCTCTGTTTTGGTACCAGTACCATGCTGTTTTGGTTACTGTAGCCTTGTAGTATAGTTTGAAGTCAGGTAGCGTGATGCCTCCAGCTTTGTTCTTTTGACTTAGGATTGTCTTGGAGATGCGGGCTCTTTTTTGGTTCCATATGAACTTTAAAGCAGTTTTTTCCAATTCTGTGAGGAAACTCATTGGTAGCTTGATGGTGATGGCATTGAATCTATAAATTACCTTGGGCAGTATGGCCATTTTCACGATATTGATTCTTCCTATCCATGAGCATGGTATGTTCTTCCATTTGTTTGTGTCCTCTTTTATTTCACTGAGCAGTGGTTTGTAGTTCTCCTTGAAGAGGTCCTTTACATGCCTTGTAAGTTGGATTCCTAGGTATTTGATTCTCTTTGAAGCAATTGTGAATGGAAGTTCATTCCTGATTTGGCTCTCTGTTTGTCTGTTACTGGTGTATAAGAATGCTTGTGATTTTTGCACATTAATTTTGTATCCTGAGATTTGCTGAAGTTTCTTATCAGCTTAAGGAGATTTTGGGCTGAGACAATGGGGTTTTCTAAATATACAATCATGTCATCTGCAAAGAGGGACAATTTGACTTCTTCTTTTCCTAACTGAATCCCCTTGATTTCTTTCTCTTGCCTAATTGCCCTGGCCAGAACTTCCAACACTATGGTGAATAGGAGTGGTGAGAGAGGGCATCCCTGTCTTGTGCCAGTTTTCAAAGGGAATTTTTCCAGTTTTTGCCCATTCAGTATGATATTGGCTGTGGGTTTGTCATAAATAGCTCTTATTATTTTGAGGTACGTTCCATCAATACCGAATTTATTGAGCGTTTTTAGCATGAAGGGCTGTTGAATTTTGTCAAAAGCCTTTTCTGCATCTATTGAGATAATCATGTGGTTCTTGTCTTTGGTTCTGTTTATATGCTGGATTATGTTTATTGATTTGCGAATGTTGAACCAGCCTTGTATCCCAGGGATGAAGCCCACTTGATCATGATGGATAAGCTTTTTGATGTGTTGCTGAATCCGGTTTGCCAGTATTTTATTGAGGATTTTTGCATTGATGTTCATCAGGGATATTGGTCTAAAATTCTCTTTTTTAGTTGTGTCTCTGCCAGGCTTTGGTATCAGGATGATGTTGGCCTCATAAAATGAGTTAGGGAGGATTCCCTCTTTTTCTATTGATTGGAATAGTTTCAGAAGGAATGGTACCAACTCCTCCTTGTACCTCTGGTAGAATTCAGCTGTGAATCCATCTGGTCCTGGACTTTTTTTGGTTGGTAGGCTATTAATTGTTGCCTCAATTTCAGAGCCTGCTATTGGTCTATTCAGGGATTCAACTTCTTCCTGGTTTAGTCTTGGAAGAGTGTAAGTGTCCAGGAAATTATCCATTTCTTCTAGATTTTCCAATTTATTTGCGTAGAGGTGTTTATAGTATTCTCTGATGGTAGTTTGTATTTCTGTGGGGTCGGTGGTGATATCCCCTTTATCATTTTTAATTGTGTCGATTTGATTCTTCTCTCTTTTCTTCTTTATTAGTCTTGCTAGTGGTCTGTCAATTTTGTTGATCTTTTCAAAAAACCAACTCCTGGATTCATTGATTTTTTGGAGTGTTTTATGTGTCTCTATCTCCTTCAGTTCTGCTCTGATCTTAGTTATTTCTTGCCTTCTGCTAGCTTTCGAATGTGTTTGCTCTTGCTTCTCTAGTTCTTTTAATTGCGATGTTAGGGTTGTCAATTTTAGATCTTTCCTGCTTTCTCTTGTGGGCATTTAGTGCTATAAATTTCCCTCTACACACTGCTTTAAATGTGTCCCAGAGATTCTGGTATGTTGTATCTTTGTTCTCATTGGTTTCAAAGAACATCTTTATTTCTGCCTTCATTTCGTTATGTACCCAGTAGTCATTCAGGAGCAGGTTGCTCAGTTTCCATGTAGTTGAGCAGTTTTGATTGAGTTTCTTAGTCCTGAGTTCTAGTTTGATTGCACTGTGGTCTGAGAGACAGTTTGTTATAATTTCTGTTCTTGTACATTTGCTGAGGAGTGCTTTACTTCCAATTACGTGGTCAATTTTGGAGTAAGTACGATGTGGTGCTGAGAAGAATGTATATTCTGTTGATTTGGGGTGGAGAATTCTATAGATGTCTATTAGGTCTGCTTGCTGCAGAGATGAGTTCAATTCCTGGATATCCTTGTTAACTTTCTGTCTTGTTGATCTTTCTAATGTTGACAGTGGAGTGTTGAAGTCTCCCATTATTATTGTATGGGAGTCTAAGTCTCTTTGTAAGTCTCTGAGGACTTGCTTTATGAATCTGGGTGCTCCTGTATTGGGTGCATATATATTTAGGATAGTTAGCTCTTCTGTTGAATTGATCCCTTTACCATTATGTAATGGCCTTCTTTGTCTCTTTTGATCTTTGATGGTTTAAAGTCTGTTTTATCAGAGACTAGTATTGCAACCCCAGCTTTTTTTTGTTCTCCATTTGCTTGGTAAATCTTCCTCCATCCCTTTATTTTGAGCCTATGTATGTCTCTGCATGTGAGATGGGTCTCCTGAATACAGCAGACTGATGGGTCTTGACTCTTGATCCAGTTTGCCAGTCTGTGTCTTTTAATTGGAGCATTTAGTCCATTTACATTTAAGGTTAAGATTGTTATGTGTGAACTTGATCCTGCCATTATGATATTAACTGGTTATTTTGCTCGTTAGTTGATGCAGTTTCTTCCTAGCCTCCATGGTCTTTACATTTTGGCATGTTTTTGCAATGGCTGGTACCGGTTGTTCCTTTCCATGTTTAGTGCTTCCTTCAGGGTCTCTTGTAAGGCAGGCCTAGTGGTGACAAAATCTCTAAGCATTTGCTTATCTGTAAAGGATTTTATTTCTCCTTCACTTATGAAACTTAGTTTGGCTGGATATGAAATTCTGGGTTGAAAATTCTTTTCTTTCAGAATGTTGAATATTGGCCCCCACTCTCTTCTGGCTTGGAGAGTTTCTGCCGAGAGATCTGCTGTTAATCTGATGGGCTTCCCTTTGTGGGTAACCCGACCTTTCTCTCTGGCTGCCCTTAAGATTTTTTCCTTCATTTCAACTTTGGTGAATCTGGCAATTATGTGTCTTGGAGTTGCTCTTCTCAAGGAGTATCTTTGTGGCGTTCTCTGTATTTCTTGGATTTGAATGTTGGCCTGCCCTACTAGGTTGGAGAAGTTCTCCTGGATGATATCCTGAAGAGTGTTTTCCAACTTGGTTCCATTTTCCCCCTCACTTTCAGGCACCCCAATCAGATGTAGATTTGGTCTTTTTACATAATCCCATACTTCTTGCAGGCTTTGTTCATTTCTTTTTCTTCTTTTTTCTTTTGGTTTCTCTTCTCGCTTCATTTCATTCATTTGATCCTCAATCGCTGATACTCTTTCTTCCAGTTGATCGAGTCGGTTACTGAAGCTTGTGCATTTGTCACGTATTTCTCGTGTCATAGTTTTCATCTCTTTCATTTCGTTTATGACCTTCTCTGCATTAATTACTCTAGCCATCAATTCTTCCACTTTTTTTTCAAGATTTTTAGTTTCTTTGCGCTGGGTACGTAATTCCTCCTTTAGCTCTGAGAAATTTGATGGACTGAAGCCTTCTTCTCTCATCTCGTCAAAGTCATTCTCCGTCCAGCTTTGATCCGTTGCTGGCGATGAGCTGCGCTCCTTTGCCGGGGGAGATGCGCTCTTATTTTTTGAATTTCCAGCTTTTCTGCCCTGCTTTTTCCCCATCTTTGTGGTTTTATCTGCCTCTTGTCTTTGATGATGGTGATGTACTGATGGGGTTTTGGTGTAGGTGTCCTTCCTGTTTGATAGTTTTCCTTCTAACAGTCAGGACCCTCAGCTGTAGGTCTGTTGGAGATTGCTTGAGGTCCACTCCAGACCCTGTTTGCCTGGGTATCAGCAGCAGAGACTGCCGAAGATAGAATATTTCTGAACAGCGAGTGTACCTGTCTGATTCTTGCTTTGGAAGCTTCCTCTCAGGGGTGTACTCCACCCTGTGAGGTGTGGGGTGTCAGACTGCCCCTAGTGGGGGATGTCTCCCAGTTAGGCTACTCAGGGGTCAGGGACCCACTTGAGCAGGGAGTCTGTCCCTTCCCAGATCTCAACCTCCGTGTTGGGAGATCCACTGCTCTCTTCAAAGGTGTCAGACAGACTAGTTTGCGTCTGCAGAGGTTTCGCTGCGTTTGTTATTGTTTACTGTGCCCTGTCCCCAGAGGTGGAGTCTACAGAGACAGGCAGGTTTCCTTGAGCTGCTGTGAGCTCCACCCAGTTCGAGCTTCCCAGCAGCTTTGTTTACCTACTTAAGCCTCAGCAATGGCGGGCGCCCCTCCCCCAGCCTCGCTGCTGCCTTGCAGGTAGATCACTGACTGCTGTGCTAGCAATGAGGGAGGCTCCGTGGGTGTGGGACCCTCCCGGCCAGGTGTGGGATATGATCTCCTGGTGTGCCTGTTTGCTTAAAGCGCAGTATTGGGGTGGGAGTTACCCGATTTTCCAGGTGTTGTGTGTCTCAGTTCCCCTGGCTAGGAAAAGGGATTCCCTTCCCCCTTGCGCTTCCCAGGTGAGGCAATGCCTCGCCCTGCTTCAGCTCTCGCTGGTCGGGCTGCAGCAGCTGACCAGCACCGATCGTCCGGCACTCCCCAGTGAGATGAACCCAGTACCTCGGTTGAAAATGCAGAAATCATCGGACTTCTCTGTCGCTCGCGCTGGGAGTTGGAGACTGGAGCTGTTCCTATTCGGCCATCTTGCTCTGCCCCCTCTCTTTGCTTTTTTTAAAGTAGAACATATTGCTATATTTTCCTGATCTCCGATATTTTCTTCCACGATGTCTAATCTGCTTTTGATCACATCCAGATAATTTTTTATTGCACATATTTTATCTTCATCATGTTTCATATAGTTGTTAAAAAATGTAACTGTTCTTCTCATTATGTGTTTCTTTGAATATTTGTACCTAGATTTAATAATTCTTTAAACTCAGTTGTCTAATAATTTCATAACTTCTATCTTTTTTGAGTCTTTATATATTAACTGATTGTTACAATTATAGGCCACTTTTTTTCCTTTCATTTACAAATTAGGCATTCCATAAAGTTAAGTTTAGTTTGTTGAGTGTCTAGAGTCTATTAATCTTCCTTTCTTTAAGAATGTTTAGTTTTGCTTTTGATAGTTAAACTAGTTACAGTAAGGCCTATTCCTTTTTAGCCCATTTTAAAAGTTACGTATGACTGGTCTATGAGGAACTTTAATCTGCAGGCAGTTCACTCTGACTTCACCGTTTAATGTCCTGGTGACCACCAAGGAGTCTTTTTTGTCTTTGTTGTTCAAGGGCTCAAAAATTGTCTTACTCTGTGTGAGCTCCAGAGGTTGTTCATCTTACAACTCCCAGTTTTTTTCTTCACTGTTCATGTACTTTTACTTAATACAAGAGGGGTCAGGCCAAACATGTAGAATGACCTCGATATGACAACTCTGCAAATTTGTGAAGTCTTTCTGGAACAGTTTTCCATTTTTCTAGAACTCTGCTTTACAACTTCCAGCTATCTCTGTCTCCAAAAACTTGATTTCTGCCTCTTCAACTCAGTGAAGCCCCTAGACTCTGGGTTTCCCCTTTTCTCTGTCCATAGTTTGGAAATTCCTTCCCAACAAGAAAGCCCAGGTAGCAACCTATCTCTTTTGTTTCCTTACTCCTAGGGATAGCTTTGTACTGCCGATTGTCCGATTTTTAAAAATGTTTCACATGTGTTGTCTATTTCCTACCCGTATATTGAGGAACAGTTTCACCAATGGCTGAAAAATGAAAATCTTTATATATTTTTTTTGAATTCTTACACATCTATAGTTTATCAATGACAATGTTGACAATGCTTTTTTTTATTATTTTTTTATTTTTTATTTTTTTCTGAGACGGAGTCTCCCTCTGTCGCCCAGGCTGGAGTGCAGTGGCGCAATCTCAGCTCACTGCAATCTCCACCTCCAGGGTTCAGGCCATTCTCCTGTCTCAGCCTCCTGAGTAGCTGGGACTACAGGCACCTGCCACCACGCCCGGCTAATCTTTTGTGTTTTTAGTGGAGACGGGGTTTCACCATGTTGGCCAGGATGGTTTGGATCTCCTGACCTCGTGATCCACCCTCCTCAGCCTCCCAAAGTGCTGGGATTACAGGTGTGAGCCACTGCGCCATTTTATCAATGATATTTTCTAACTATAACTAGGAAAGTTGCCCTTTTCAAGAAGTGTATCTAGTTATTTCTATTGTTAATATCTTTGTTATTTTAAAAAATTATATCTATATTAGCTATACAGTTATTAAGCCCTGACTTGGCCGAGCTTGCTGCCTGCTTTCTTTCCTCCCCTTCTTCCTTCTCTGTCTTTCTCTTTTTCTTTCTCTCTGTCTTTTTTCTTTCTGCAGAAATGCACTATACTCACAGAAGAGCGATTGTCACTCAATACAGAAGATTTCCCTTTATCTTGTTTACAATGAATTATTGTACGTATATATTCATTGCACTCATCAATTGCTTTCAACTAACCAAGATGAAAATATTTTCCCTACTTTTTCCCATGAATACTTTGCTGTGTTTCTAACAGTGAGGTTTAGAAGCTCCTTTTTCTTTTCTTGCTGTTATCTTTTCTCCCCATTCATAAGGTAAAAACAGAGCTACAATATAATAGTAAATATTACCACCATAAAAAATAAATACAGAGAACACACTGGAAGCAAATAAATTATTCAAAGCCTATTCCTAGGGCAAAAATGACACAATATTCAGCCTAACTTTGTCTAAAGTAAAATTATGAATATGGTGAAGCACAAATCCAATATGTGACAAGCAGGTTGGAATCCTTTATAACCAGAATTTCTCCTAGAGCTGTGATTTTTGAGCTAAGATTCCCACTGGAGAGCTTTAGTCAGTTCTGATTTTTCTGGGGAACTCCTAAATCATTGTCGTTTAATCCTTTTGAAGCCAATGTCAGGAAGTATTCGCCAGAAAATCAAAAGAACTGATCTCTTGAAGCTGCCTAGCAGTCTAGCATAGCACCAGAGGCTCTTTCTGATTCCTATCTGTCTAAGGTTGTGAGTCCTGAAAAGGAAGAAGGGAAGGTGCCGAATTTTGACTTCATCAACACTTTGGTCCTGTGCCAGCTCTAGATCTGAATGTAAGAATTGGAAGACGTAGTTTAGCTACAATAAAATGGAAGGCCTTATTTGGTTTTAACTGCTTGATCAATGTGTTTTTAATTTTTCGTCTGACTTGCTCTATTAAATAGTTCTGAACATCAACCAAAACCAGAAAGAAAAGCTTACCATACTAATTTTGATTCAGTGATGAAGGATTTGTTGTCACCCCTCAACATTTAATTCCCAATAATAAATATTCCAAGATGTTTTCATGTTGCTACTATATTATGGTTTGTCTAGATCGTAAGTGATTCCTATTTTTCTTTTCCAGATCCACTGATAATTCTCTACAGCATGCCTCATTTTGCTAAAATCAATGAATGGACTGAGAACAGTATTTGAGGGATAGAACACAGGACTGTATTCTGTGCACAAAGCCAAGGAACCAAAATACTTAAAAAAAAAAAAAAAAAAAAAAGAAGAAGACTTTTTTTTCAGTATCTTAAGACCCACAAATAACCTTGAAGACTAGACAGTTTAGTTATTTCTATTACATCTTTTGAATTGCTGAAAAAGCTGTGATAAAAATAAAAGTAGATAAACATTGCCACCCAGTGTTCAGATTCAGGTATTATATAAATTACAAACCTAATAATACCAGAGATTTTTCTTTCTTTATCCGCAAGGTTCAAGATTAAGTCTTTAATCATTTATATCCTGAAAGATCTTGCTTCCTTATTCAGGAATCATATCCTAACTCCAATAATTGATTTGTTTATTTCAATCTGATATTATTTTCAGCATTTCAATGGCCTTGTCTCTCAGAGTAGCCAGAATGTAACATCCTATTAAAAATATCTAGTTTTAAATAGTGCAATAAAATATGTATGTATGCATATGCATCACTGTACATTTTTCCTGGAATAATATTCTATATCTTTTCACCTAAAATCATAAATGATTGTACATTTAATTTTAAAAGGACAAAACCATTATTTTTCATTTCCACTGTATGCATCTGTATACTCAAAAAATTTTGGAAGGTAAATTAAGATCCACTGATGTGAATTTTCTATTTATATAGTGATATATTCACACACATACTCAATGGGAGTTTCAAACATGCATACCTCATTGCAAAGTCTGAAATAGTATCCCCATTTTCTGTCCTCCTAAGTTCATAAAGGTAAAGAAGTGACACTGAACACATGTGTTACTTATGACAACTCGTTTACCAGTTTCTTTTGCCTAAAAATATATTCTAATTTTAAACAAATTCTGTAGTAATCTATGAAAAGAAAATTTTAGTGAGAGTGGGTAACAAGACAAATAAATATTTAAAATATTTAGAAAGGTACATGGAGAAAGATACAAGAGAAGGCACATGTCCTTAGGAGAAAAAGACTGGTACAAGGAGAAAAGACAAAACTATTTTTGAATTCTAAAAATTGCCTAAATTCCAAATAGAGTGTCCTTCTTCATTTGCATCTTTTTAAAGACTAATTAAATCTCAGTATAATTCAGCATCATATATCTTGCATGCTCTACTTTTTAAAGAAGCAGATGAAAAAGGAAAAAAAAAAACACCAAAAAGCTCCTACTTCTTTTTTATTTCTAGGTAGACATACCCGTTAATAGATTTATTTTAATAAATGTTATTTTTGTAATAGAAGTCGCCATAATTAGTTAAGAGAGAAAAGCCTAAGAGCTTAGACTGAGAAAATGCCTATTGAACACGATGGAGAAAATAGAGCTCTCCTGAGATTTATGATGAAAATCAGGATGAGTAAAAAACAAAGCAGGAAAAGAAATAGTGTCAGTGATGTCATTTGAAAGCAAAAATCATTCAGTTCCATAAATTAGCTATGCACAGTGCAGCAGTAGAGAAAGAAAGGTACTGTTTTTGCATTGTTACAAGGGAAGTGGAAAATAATTAAATGATGTTGTGATCAGAGAACAACTGTTGTACATCTTTAGCCAAAATAAAAATATCAGCTGAGTGTGGTGGCTCATGCCTGTAATCCCAGCACTTTGGGAGGCCGAGGTAGGTGGATTACTTGAGGTCAGGAGTTTGAGACTTGCCTAGCCAAGATGGCGAAACCCTCATCTCTACTAAAAATACAAAAGAAAGCCAGGCGGGGTGGCATGTGCCTGTAATCCCATCTACTCAGGAGGCTGAGGCAGGAGACTCTCTTGAACCCAGGAGGCAGAGGTTGAATTGAGCAGAGATTGCACAACTGCACTCCAGCCTGAGTGACAGAGTGAGACTCAATCTCAAAAAAAAAAAAAAAAAAATACGTGTGTGTGTGTGTGTGTGTGTGTGTGTGTATGTAGGTGTGTGTATATATATATGTGTGTGTGTGTGTGTGTGTGTATCCTTGATAAGTATTTTCCTAAATGGTTGTGAGCTAACATTTTAACAATGTTTGCTCTTTTTTTCTTTTGTTTGAGGTTTTAGTCTGAATAAATGATACATTTTTTAGCTTTTCATTGAAAACAGATAAGCAAAGTTTTTTTTAAATTTTCTTTTTACATACTATATTTTCTGTTGTCTATGAAGGTTGTTTTATAGGTAGTGACTTAACAAATCTATAATTAATTACCATAATTACATTTGTAAATGTGAAGGGTCAGTTTTATACAATGTGTAATTTTAAGTATAATCACAAAAAAGACATGATAAATAGTTGAGGGGATGGATATGCTAATCAACCTTATTCAATCTTCCCACAATGATTGTCAAACACCACATTGTACTCCATGAATATATACAATTTATATTTTTTCAATTAAAAATTGTAAAAGTTAAAAATTAGATTTGAAACAAGAACTTTAACTCTTTCCAAAGTTACCAGTTTTACTTCAGTTTGACACCTGATTATTTGCATGTTTTGACAGCAAATTTGTGCAGAGCTATCAATTCAAATAAAGGTCTCAAAATCATTAATGTAACTGGGATATGTTTTTCTTGTTTTACTTTTCTTTGGGAAGAATTAAATACAATAAATTTTAAGGATATATTATTATATAATCTTCCTGAAAATTAAAAAAAAACCTATGTGATAAATAACTCTCTAGAATCTTAAAAAATTTAAGTAGATATTGATTTCCCTTGCTTTAGCATTAAAGTAAAAACTAATTCACAGTAAACATAAACAAACCTATACATATTATGGGGCTTCTGAAGTCAAACTCTGATACATTTATCAAAGCCAGAGCTTTTTTATGTGATATATATATGTGCAAGATAAAATAAGACTGTCCTGTAATGATTTTTGTACTTATTTTCATCTTTCTGAGATGCGAGTAGATGACATTTTTAATGAAATCTAATGGTAAAGAACCAGCAATAACAGAACTTTCTCTTGAATTTTATTTTCTGAACAAGGTTCTCCATCCTTAACTTTTTTATTTTCTTGAGATGGAGTCTCTCTTGTTGCCCAGGCTGGAGTGCAGTGGCAAGATCTTGGCTCACTGCAAACTCCATTTCCTGGGTTCAAGTGATTCTCCTGCCTCAGCCTCCCAAGTAAGTGGGATTACAGGCACACACCACCATGCCCGGCTAATTTTTGTATTTTTAGTAGAGGCGGGGTTTCACCATGTTGGCCAGGCTGGTCTCCAATTCCTGACCTCAAGTGACCCACCCACCTTAGCCTCCCAAAGTGCTTCCATTACAGGCATGAGCCATCAGGCCCCGCCTATCATTGTTAATATTTTTCCCTCTCATACTATAATTGAGTGCAGGCCTGACTTCAAAGGTTAAAAACAAGAACCAAGTGCGGTGAAAAGAAAGTGATTTTATTTCTAGAACTAGCAGTGGGGAAGCAGGCATGCTCCATCCGACTAGAACCAACTTCAATAGTTTGGGCTGAGGAAAGGGGTTTAAAAAGGGGAAGTTTGATATGAGAGGTCTGCAGGAGTTGTGCAAAGTGCGGAAGCTGTGTGTCATGTTCTAATGCCTGTACTGAGTTATGATCCACTGGGAGTGTGGGATGGTGTTATCTTGACAGTAGCCAGGCTGTAGATTATCGGTTTTGAGGTAATCATTAAGAGGAGGAGAATTCTGCAGCTGGGCCTTCATGACTGGTTTGTTTTCAGTTAGGCCCTGAAATTTCTTAATAAGCATATAGTTAGGTAAATTTGCATGAGGTAAGGGGATACATAGAGGGAAAGGGAAGGGAGTGGAGTTTCATAGTAGGTTTCAAGGCTGTGTTTTAAGATGAAGAAAAACACTTTTTCTACCATTTGTTTCGAGGTTGCATCTTGAGACTGGGAAGAAAGGTGGAAAAAAAAAAAAAACTTTAAAAATGCATTTGGAAGCTAACCTACTCAATTACAATATTAGATACTGGACGAGAAAAGACTGTACTCCAAAACTGTGTCTTAGTGTACGGGGAGGACACATTCAAGAAACTAACCTAGAAACGATTAACCTGTTGAAACGGGAAAAGATTCCTTGTCCTCCTCACAGGGAATGTGGTGTGATGTGGCTCACTTCTTCAGTGCCCTGCTGTTCAAACCTGCATGGGAACACACCGATGGGCAGGCTGTGGGGTTCTGACCCCAGGCAATGTCTAGGGGTGAATTTTTCCAACTGCTGAAGCCCCACTAGTTGTGTATTACAGGATGCTCTTTAGTTTTGCTCTTTTAGTTTTGCCATCTATAGGTGGCTTGTGTTAACCAGCTCAATTAGACCCTCTACCTTGTCACAAGAGCAGAGGGCTTTCTGTATCCCAGGTCCTTGCCTTGGTGCACCTGGAGAATCAGATCACACCTGGGCTTGGAGAATGAGTGCAAGGTTTTATTGAGTGGAGGCAGCTCTCAGCCCATGGAGGAAACCAAAAGCGGGATGGAGTGGGAATGATTTCCCCAGGAGTCGCGCTGCTCAGCGACCTGTGCTCTCCTCCGACTGCCCCAGCCAAACTCATTGTCTTTCTGCTGCTTGATGACCTGCAGGCTTCTGTTGGTGTGCTCTTCCGCCTCAACATCCAGCTGCTTGTGTCCTCTTCCTTCGATCCACTCATCTCAAAGTCCAGCTGCTTGTGTGACTGCCTACTAGCGTCTTGGGGGTATTTATAGGCACAGGATGTAGGCATAACAGGCCAGGGAGGTCTTGGGAAATGCAACAAAAATGCTTGTCCTCACCTGGGGGTCGGTGGGGGTGGAGCCTTAGGCAAGAACCGCTTTCTTCTCTACCCAGCACTTCCCTTCCCTGATTCCAGATCATTTTAAGGGATCACACTCTTCCCTTCCTGGCTCTCCCATATCACTAAGATGAAATTCTCAAAAACCTTCCACAGCCACAGGAGTCCCTACACCTGGCTGAAATGTGTCTTTGTTTGTTTATTCACCTTGAGAGAGCCCCGTACACATCCCTTGGGAGTATGAAAATTGATTGCCAATGACTGCTGCAGTTGCACTCCGATCGAAGGTGAAGAGTGAAAAGATATTATGGTAATGAGTTAGAATTTTCTCTAGTTATAGAAATTTTCTCTAGTTATAGAAACCTCCCTCTCCATCTACTAATGGTGTAATCTAAACATTTTATATTAAAGAATGCACACGGATTTCACTGTCTACATTAGGAACTGAAAACGATGAATGTCTTCAAAGACCGTGGTTTCCCCTTTCCCTGCGTTTCCTTCTCCTTACACATTAAAACAGTGTTGTTGACCGGGTGCGGTGACTCACGCCTGTAATCCCAGCACTTTGGGAGGCCCAGGTGGGCAAATTGCTTGAGATCAGGAATTTGAGACCAGCCTGGCCAACATGGTGAAACTCCGTCTCTACAAAAATACAAAAATTAGCTAGGCATGGTGGCTCCTCCCTGTAATCCCAGCTACTCGGGAGGCTGAGTCAGGAGAATCACTTGAATCTGGGAGGCGGAAATTGCAGTGAGTTGAGATGGCCTCATTGCACCCCATCCTGGGCGACAGATTAAGACTCTGTCTCAAAACAACAACAGTTTTGTTGTATTTCTAGGCATATCTCAGAGAATACCTGGAGGCTCCCTGGGAAAGAAACCCAAAGGTACATTATTTTAAAAAATTTGTTCATTGTTGTTGTGTTTTATAAAGTATGAAACAACAAAATTAGAGTGAGAAGGATTCACTTTATCTTCCTAAAATATTGCCTTTTGAAGTTGAGGCTCTTGACTTCACATAACAAAGATGTGTTATCTCTTTTATTAGAATAGCTTATCTTCTTTTCTGCTCAGATAGAGTTATACTTGACATATTTTTTTATGCATTTTTCATATGGAGTCAGCTGTTTTCATGGTGATCTAAAGAGAAATTTAAAGAAAAAATTTTCAGAGAGGTGTGTCAATGTATGGTTGTCTGACCTGCAAAGAAAACTACATTCCTACAATTGACTTTGACATAGTAATGTGGAAAATTGCAAGACCTAAACTTTCAAAACGACTTATTTTCATATGGAAGTGCTCAACACTAAAAAACTTCAATATAAGTAATCTATCTAAATTAAACCTTACGGTTATACATATCACATAAACTCAGATTTTTTTTTTTTGGTGGTGGAGGCAACAGGCCATAATACTTTTACATTTAGATGATTTTTGCACTGAATTTATCTTCTTAGAGGTATGAATGTTCCTTCCTTGTAGTGGTTTTGTATAGGCATCACTGTAAATTGGATATGGTACAAGGTATTAGAGTCTTTACCTAGACATTCAGACATGTAATATTGATTGGAGGAGAAGAATTGCATACTCCTATTGAGAGGTAACAACGTGCTAGCAGCTAGTAACCCTCGCTCACTCTTGGTGCCTCTCCCCATGTGCCCTGGCTGTGTTCCAGGAGCCCTTCAACCCGCCACTGTGCTGTGGGTGCCCCTCTCTGGGGCTGGCTGAGGCGGGAGCCTGCTCCCTTTGCTAGTGGGGAGATGTGGAGGGAGAGGCGTGGGCGGGAACTGGAGCAGGCGCTCCCTGCTGGGTGGGAACGGGCTTCCCGTCCCCCTCACTACGTGAGGGCAGCCACCGGACTTGATGGAGACTGGGTCCACTATGTAGACTGCCCTTCCCTCTTCGCGGAGTTGTTGGCCATGATGGCGGGTCTCCATCTCTTTCTCGCTTCCCCTCTTTTCCTCTTGGTTGTCTGGGAGGAGCTCCCTCCAGGCTGCCTGAGTGCAGGAGCTAGGGTCTAGGTGTGGCAAAGTCCCAGGACCAGTGCCAGTGAGAGGTGAAGCTGGCTAGGCTTCTGGGAAGGGTGGGGACTTGGAGAAATTTTGTGTCTATCTAAAGGATTGTAAACACACCAATCAGCACTCTGTGTCTAGCTAAAGGTTTGTAAACACAACAGTCAGTGCTCTGTGTCTAGCTAATCTGGTGGGGACTTGCAGAACTTTTGGGTGTAGCTAAAAGATTGTAAACACACCAATCAGAACTCTGTGTCTAGCTAAAGGTTTGTAAATGCACCAATCAGCACTCTGTAAAAATGGAGCAATCAGCTCTCTGTAAAACAGACCAATCAGCACTCTGTAAAATGGACCAGTCAGAAGGATGTGGGTGGGGCCAGGCAAAGGGAATTAAAGCAGGCCACCTGCTTGGGTCGGCTTCCAAGCTGTGGAAGTTTTGTGTTTTGGCTGTTTGGAATAAATCTTGCTGCAGCTCAAGCTTTGGGTCCACACTGCCTTTAAGAGCTGTAAGACTCACTGTGAAGGTCTGCGTCTACACTCCTGAAGTCAGTGAGACCACGAACCCACCAGGAGGAAGAAACTCTGGACATGTCCGAATATCAGAAGGGGTAAACTCCAGACACACAATCTTTAAGAACTGTAACACTGCCAGGTCCACGGCTTCATTCTTGAGGTCAGTGAGACCAAGAAACTACCAATTCCAGATACACTATGTTGGGAAAACAGTCATCATAAAGCTAGGAAAGCTTAACATTTTAATCTTTAGTGAACTCTTGATATGTTAGTTCTAGATATGATTAGTGCACAAGCTAGTTCTATCTCTGCCCATGTTTGAATATCACACTCACACACACAAGCTATTCACATAAAGGTATTAAGTCATCCTTGTGAAGTCAAGAGCTTCAACTTCAAAACGTGTGTGTGTGTGAGAGAGAATTGGGCAAACCTAATACGTTGATCTTAGATGTGAGAAGTGCATATCTGACTCTGGATGTATAGTTTACATGCATATTGGGTAGTACATTTAAGGTGTTTAATACTTTCCTCGATGCAGACAGCTCTCGTGTATTGATAATGATAAAGTATTGTGGCCAGATGGTGCTTTAAAAAGATAATTCATACATACAAACACACTAGAGAGTGGATTTAGATTTACCTTGACTGTCTGTGCTGAATAGGCAAGAAGGTTACCAAGTAACTTGGGTTATATGCAGTGGAGTTCTTGCTTAGTAGAGAACAGCATTTCACAGGGTTTTCCATGGAATTCTATATCTACAGAATGTAAAAAGAGAAGATATTTTAAAAATTGTTCTCTGGTAAAGCATTCTTGTAGAAACTAGGATAAACAAAGCTAAACACTTAATTCACTGCAAGATTGTTCAGAACCGTTGTTTTGTGGGTTGTGACTCTCCATCGATGGAATATAGTAGGCTCCATTTCCCAAACTTACATAGTCCCGACACCCTTTTTGCATAGAAATCTTTAGGAGCTAGTAAAATGGGAATATTTGGAATCAGTGACAGAGAAAATACCAAAAATAATTTCTTAGTGATTTTTTTTTTAATTAATGCGATATTGCAGAATGTTTACTGTCAAGTTTTTTTGTGTGTGTGTTGGAGATCTATTAACTGACGGAATAATTTCAAAAGAGAGCAAAAGAATATTTAACCATAAAGAAATATAAGACTAGTTTTCCTTATAAGCACTCTGACTCACCTCATTTTTCATTACTTAATAAATAATTGTTATTAGATACTATAAATACATACAAAATGTGTTTGAATTTATGAGTTGGCAATTCAACTGAGTAGTGTGATTTATTCAAGTACTTACAAGACTAGATGATGTATACTTTTTGCATTGCAAACTCTTTGCATCTGGCATAATGGGATGATTTTTAGTCATTTCTAAAATGTTTGATTTTCTTCGTATTTTCTTATTGAATTATAAGTACTGTATTCTAAGGATTTTAATGAAATGAAGGCACATTAAAATCATAATCCATGGTAATTCAATGCAAATCACAAATCCTTTGACAATTGTTTCTAGTACTGAAACATCTGGCAGTCTATTCCTTACAAGCAGTTTTGCTCCAAACTTCTTAAGGCAAAATACTGCCCCTCCACCCCCACCGAGCCCCGGAGCTGCAAACTAAAGGAAACATATTTCTATTACTTCCAAAGGATGAGAATATAGGGATCTCATATTTAAATTCACCAATTCCAAATATAAACAAGAGAAAAAAACGAAAAGCATAGCATTTATTTTAAAATGCATATCGTCAGGCCGGGCGCGGTGGCTCAAGCCTGTAATCCCAGCACTTTGGGAGGCCAAGACGGGCGGATCACAAGGTCAGGAGATCGAGACCATCCTGGCTAACACGGCGAAACCCCGTCTCTACTAAAAACACAAAAAATTAGCCGGGCGAGGTGGCGGCGCCTGTGGTCCCAGCTACTCGGGAGGCTGAGGCAGGAGAATGGCGGGAACCCGGGAGGCGGAGCTTGCAGTGAGCTGAGATCTGGCCACTGCACTCCAGCCTGGGTGACAGAGCGAGACTCCGTCTCAAAAAAAAATAAATAAATAAAAATAAAATAAAATAAAATAAAATAAAATGCATATCGTCTAATTCTAGAAACAAAATTTAGACACCACAGAACACACTAGATAATTCAGTTTCTACTAAACATATTAAAAAGTGGATACTATTACATCCATCAATAAGACATTTCTAATTAGTGTTAAAGTTAATCTTGAAGGAGCACGAATGATTTTGACTAGCACAATTTACACACATACATACATACAGATACAAACGGAATTCTGGATTCTGCAAATATAAAAGCTAAATGTTACACACCTGGACAGCTTCAAGCACAATGCATCCTGTTGTAATGTACATGTAAAAGAAAGCAGATTAAATAGGAGATGTTAGTAAGACAAATGCATGGATCTGATCCCTGGGAGACATACTTTGAACAGTTACATGTGGTTGTTCAGAATCCAGGTTCAACTCCAATATCATATTTGGTTAATACTGTTTCCTATTTTCTTTTTTCAGTCTGCTACTTCTACCATTGAAACAAGAAGTTTATACTGTGTCAAGTAATTGAGTAAAATAATTTTTATTTACTCAAGAAATGCAAGGAGCCTCTCAGAGGTATAAATTTGTTACAACTTTGGTATGATCATATATAATTAACAAATGTACAACATGTGAAATAATTTGTGTACTACCACAAACATAAATACTTAATACACTAGTAGGAAGTTGGCAGAAATTTATTTAAAGGAAAAAATGAATGTTAAAATATAGAAAGATGTCATGGAAACTTTTCCTCACACCTTCTTAGTCTAAAGAAGTTAATATTGCACAAGTTAAATGATGAAAGTTAAATTGCAGTCAGAAAGCATTTATACTAAAATACACAATTTATTTAATCTGCCAAGGTCAAAATTTACTAAGTGCATTACACTCTACAAATGCAGTTCATTTGAAAAACCAACAATTACTAGGCTATTTAATTTTTTCTTACTTATTTCTACGACTATTATGTAAAGGCATTTTCATTTTGCAAATTCTGTAAAAGCCACTGTAATGTGTTTTTCTCAGAGATTACACCTTGACTTTCACACTCTGGGTGAATTAATAACTAATCTCTATTTTTAAATTTAATGCATATTGTTGTTTACCATTTAGCGAGTAGCATTCCATATTATATTTCATATTTATTATTGTTTAAATAATTTAATTCAGGTGCATTTTGTTTTAAAAATGTTTTGCTGAAGTTATTTAAGCATTATATTTTGAATGATAGTGCTCCTGTCTCAATCAAAAAGAGTAACAAATGTTTATAGTACCTACTATCTTGTAAGCAGAAATTGATGCATGCATTTTTAACTGGTAATATTTAATATTAAGCAATATAAAATTATATCCTTTGTAAGCCACTTCTGCTGAAGGCCTTCATTCAACCATTTTAGCAAATATCTATGCAACCTGCACAGAATCAACATCATATTCATGTATGACACCAGATAATTCCAAGCTGGTTATGCAGCCTACAGTTATTACATGGGGATAAAAGAAAGCGTTAGGATAAATATAGTGATAATACTTAAAAATCAATTTCCTTGGTTTTGGGGACCGTTTCCTTGGATTGGGACAGTTAATGCAATAACTAGAATTCATGTTACTGTGTTAATAATTGATGTAAAATTCGTTTATGAGAACAAAAGATAGAGTAAGAGCTTTCTGTGTCTGTGTCAAGGAGCATGCCTGTGAAGGTCATGTGGCGGTGAGTTGGAACCATCATGTGCTGACTTGTGAAAGCTGAATTTTATCATTTCTAGCAATTCTACATTTGTCCTTTGAAATTGGCCATTGAGGAGTATTTACATCTTAGGAATTGGCAGACAGTATGACTCAGAATTTTTTCTCCTTTTTCTGTAGAATAAATTTACCAGCACAACAGCACACCATTGATCTGGGAGTTGAGAAGTGACAATGAAAACAGTAAGATACGACAAGACAAAGACAAAATTGGAATAACATAGACAAAAAATTATGATTTTTTTACCTGCTTCACTGTTTTAATCAGGACAATGCTGCATGTATTCTCATTATATTTTGCATTCCTACAAATGGTTCACAAAGGGCCTGCCACAGCCAGATGCTCACTGAATCAGTTAGATAACTAACTGAATATTATGCTAGGTTTTATCATCAATAGGATCATGTTCTAAAGATATTTAACCTAAAAACTTGTTACCCACCATTATAAGATATTTCAAATTTTCCAATCTGTTTATTTGAATTATTTAATAGGTACAGTATACATTCATTTGGCATTTATGTCTTCATTAAAATAAAAGGGGAAGGAAAAGTATATTACCAATCACCACCAGGGACAAACAAGTACTCTCGATTGAAGGAAACAATAGGATAAATATGTTTTATGTATTTAGAACCATCTACTTTAATTATAACTATTGCTAATTGTGGGGAGTTGAAAAAATAGTAAATCATTTCTGGAAGAGTAACAGCAAAGACACAGGGAAAGAAAAATGAAAAGATCTTCTCCTTAGTCCCAGTCCCATAAAAAAAAAAAAAAAAAGAAGAAGATGGATCAATTAAAGTTATAACTGCCAGAATATGATTACTTTTTAGGAAATGATAACTCTAATAATTTACTTACGATAGGTTCCCCCTCTCCCCATAATTTATACCTTTTCCCAAAAGGTAATTTATAATCAAACATAAAGCAAATACATTCTCGGTGATTTCTCTGTGTTAAATATTGAGTACTGAGTACTATGAAGATAAAATGAACACAGTTAATGAGTAAAATATATCATTTTGACTTATTTTAAAATTCAGAGTCTTATGCAAAGAGATATGCATTTGAAAGGAACAATTCTGCTATAGAGTATGAGGTGCTGGGGAAGAGATACAGCTAAAAAATTCTGGAATGCTTTCATAAAGGCAACATGTGCGTTCGATCTTAAAGGATAAATAGAGCTCACCAGGATTTAAATGTGTAAAGAACAGTCCATGTGGATAGAGTAGCATGGAATGAGTCATGACAGCGTGTGTGTTATGGCTGTAAAACACTGAGATACTTGATTCGAGTGCCTGACGGAAAAGGTGAGATAGAGCTGAGGGACTTTTATATATATATTTTTTTTCAGGTGCCACCTTCAGAAGGTTTTAAATGAAAGAAGGTGTGTGGTGTAGACTGACATGTTTTTTTATTTTTAAGAGTGATGGCTTAAATTGTTCAAGCAGGTAAGGAATAGAAATATGAATAGACCTTTTTGACATATTGGAGATAGATGTAAGAGGCTGGACTATCAATTGCTTTCAGGGATTGAGGTACTAAAGTTGTCAAGAATGTGTGATGAAACAATTGATCCATAAAGGGACCAATGAGGTTGGGCAGGTTGACTTTGATAAACCACACAGTAGTATAGTGTAGAGCTTATGACGTATGGGTAAAGAAATAAGATTTCTTGGACTAGCATTTAGTATTCATTACTTTATAATGAATACTGCCTTTATAATTTAAATATCTCTGTGAATTTTGGCCATATAAACTCTCAAATCTATCAGATTTCTCTCATGGTCAAATATAAAAATGTATAAAAATAATTCCAATTTTCATAAGGGTTGTTGTAGGAATTAAACAAGTGGGTGCACACACTCAATTATTTGATTAGGCCTAACACTTTTTTTTGTTGGTTACTAATTCTCAGTGAGACATTAAAAGCCAGATAGTAGGCATTTGATCTCAGTACTACTATTTAAACTTTATTAATAGTTTTGCTTTAAGCCCTACGAAAATGTCTGTCAAAGTGTTACTCAACCTCAGTAGTTTGAAAAAAGAACTTCAAATACCAATACTGCAGTTAAGATTCAACTTTTGCAAATTTCTTAACCTAAATATAGTAATGGAATTAAGAGATGCATATTTTGTGCTTTCTTATTGGCACTATCCAGTTCCTACACAAAATCTTTATTTTAACTATGATTTTACTTTTTTTTTTTTTTTTTGGAGTAATGCTGCTTCATTTTAGGGCATTCTTATTCATTTTTACTTTAATCACCAATAATGTGATATTATGCATAATATTTTATTCATATTATATTATATGCTGCCAAAGCATGAGAATTGTATTTCCCCTTCAGGTTAACCATAATCATAGAATTCTAGTGCCCAATTCTACCTAATAATTTATTTTTATATTTCCTTTCTTTGGCATACACAAGATTCAAATTATAGTCCATCTTTCTACCTCACTGCATTTTTATTTTTAAATTAAAAGTAGGGCTGTTCTATTTATTCTGTAAATTTGATTTAAAGGAAATATATGCAGTAATAGTAATACACAAAAAAATGAGAAAACGAGATAAAAGAAAAAACATATGAGAAAGTATTTCACACCAGAATGCCAACTATCACATATAGAAAAATGATGGAATTATAAAATTACAATTTACAAGTCCCAATACAGTATTTGATTCAGATAAAAACCATTAATGGCTTAAAAAATCAATTGATTAAAAGGTTAAGAAAATGAAATCAATATGTCAAAGAAATACTGACAATTCCATGTTAATTGTGGCTTATTCACAATAGCTGAGATACAGAAATAATCTAAGTACCCATTCAGGGATGAATGAATTAAAAATTTGAGATAGATAGATACATATAGATAAACATGATGTGGCTCTACATAATCTACATGACCCGTATTACATATGTGCTACATGTATGCTGAAATATTCAGCCTTTCAAAAGGAAGAAATCCTCCCAAAAGTGATGACATGGATGACCCTAGAGAAGATTATGCTAAAGGAAGCCAGACACCTACAAACAAATCTTGCATAATATTACTTATATGTGGAATCTTAAAAACTTGAATTCATAGAAACAGGGAATGTAATAGTAGTTACTAGAGGTTGGCTTGGGTGGGGAAATGGGAAGATGCTGTTCAAAGAGTACAAAATTTCAGATATAAGATGAATAAATTCTGGAAATCTATTATACATCATGATGACTATAGTTAATAATAATATATTATACACCTGAAATTTGCTAAGAGAGTGAATCTTTAGTATTCTTACCACACATACACATGTAACTATGTGAGGTGATGGATATATTTTTTAGCTTGATGGATGTAATCATCTTATAATGTATATCAAATCATCACATTGTATACTTAAAATATATGTGTATGTATTTTTTTTTTTCTTGAGATGGAGTTTCACTCTTGTTGCCCAGGCTGGAGTGCAATGGCGTGATCTCAGCTCACTGCAACCCCTGCTTCCCGGGTCCAAGTGATTCTCCTGCCTCAGCGTAGCTAGGATTAGAGGTGTCTGTCATCACACCCCCCATCTAATTTTTTTGTATTTTTAGTAGAGGTGGGGTTTCATCATGTTGGCCAGGTTGGTCTCAAACTCCTGACCTCAGTTGTTCCACCCACCTTGGCCTCTATGTGTATGTATTAATTGTAAAGTTTCATTTAAAGTGGAGAGATGTGGCAGACCTCATTTTAACAACGGGTCCATTTAACATTGTTAATAACAGATAAACTGATACCATATGCCTCCTGATGTGATACGATGAAAAGTACACAACATTAATTATGTAGTATTCTTGCAGATAATATTAACTTGAATCTAATTATAAAGAAAAAAGATAAATATAGAATATGAGACATACAAGATAACTAGCTTTAACTTTTCAAGACTGCTTATGACACAAAAAACTTTAAAATAAGAAAGACTAAACAAAACCAAACTATATGGGGAGTTGACTGTTCTCAATTAAAATAGACAAAGAATTTATAATGCTGTGCCTCAGTTTCACTATGTGTAAAATGGCATCCCACATGGAGTAGTTCATATCATTAATGAGCCAATATACATGATTGTCTTAGCATAGAGCCTGAAAACTTTAAACATTTTATCAGGGACAGCAACCATCATCATCATTATATTTATCATCTTTATCATTAATTTTGACAAACCAAATTTTAAAAATTCTAGAAGAAAACATAAAATCATACTGTATAATGTTATGTAAAAAACATTTCTGTAATACAACATACACACACACATTTCCATAAAATAAAATTTTGATGAATGTTACATAATTAAATAACTATGCAGGTAAATTATGTTTATCAAGACATAATACTAGTAAATAACAACAATTACTGCCAATATAAGCCATCAATTGAGAGAATATGTTTGCTATAAATACAAATATGAAGTAACAGTCATATTAACCCACACATTCACCCAAGCATATATTTATATATATGCATATGTATTCATAGAAAAAAGAAAACGAGAAAAATTATTGTTACATATGTGGAAATGAAACATCTAATAAACACTTGACAAGATGTTCTATGTCAATTCTAATCAGATAAATATAAGTTAAGATTAAAATATGCTACATGTGATTGCTCTTAGTGTTGCTTAATGTAAGTGGAAAGCATGACTACTCCCAGTATTGCTTAAAGCCTGCACGTAAAGATATGCCTAGTATCGTGTAACATGGGGACGGGGTAAGTAATTTTGTTGTTGCCAGTTCTCAAAAGCTACTGGTAGTAGTCAGACCCTTAAGCTGGGTGGTTTATTCATGAGTGTTTAATTTATTGTTATGTACTTCATCTTGCACATATGTCACCTTTATTCCTTATTACTCCTACTTAACCAATTTAACATTTCAAAGTCTGCATAATTTAATACACTTTGTATATCATATTTAAAAAATTTGTATCGAAGACTTTTTGCCTAGCACTGTTCTGAGTACTTTATATATACATTATATAATCTCATTTAATCTTAAAAATGATTTTCCATATTAGATACTATTATTATTCTTATATGAAGAAGGTGTCAATTGTGTCACAGAGAGGTTTAGTAAACTGTCTCAAGTCATATAGCTTGGATTTTGTGTTTTAAAAGAAAGAAAAATGGGGAGGGAGGATGAAGAGTAGTTGGCTATAGGGTACAGTTGAGTAGAAGAAATAAGTTCTAGTATTCAAGAATACAATAGGGAAATTATAGTTAAAAATAATTTATTGTATATTTCAAAATAGCTAGTTTTAACAGAATTATTAATCAAATTATTAATCTAATAGTTTGAAACCCCTGTCTTAATAATTAAGTTACTAATTAAACACCAAATCTAATTTTTAGTGGTGGCTTGTATCCCTCCCTCACCTCTACTCCATCCACAATAAACCACTAACGAGGAACTCTGGCACATTTCCAACTCAAAGATACAACAGGACCTTGTAACAAAGGGTAAAACTTTTAGGAAAAAAAGTACTAAAGCTCTTGCAATCAAGCAACTTCTATTCCTTGTATTACCTTTCAATTCCCTTAGCTTTTTCATGCTTTCTTCACTATTGATCAACATATTTTCCACAAATGAATATATTTGCCACTCACTCTCCCTAGACACTGAAAGTGTATATGTGAGCAAGATACACATGATCTCTGCATCACATAGTTTATAGAAATTACAGATTAATATGAATATAAGGACTAACTTTGATTACTGCTATGCTGCTATTATTTTTAAAAAGTAAAATAGCCCTACAGCAGGACTACCTAACAATGTATGTGAGAAGGACATTTTAGTGAGAGCATCTGTGAGGCACTACCATCCACGATGAGAGCTGAGTGAACAATGAGTAACAGAAGGAAACACCAGCAAAGACACAGCATCTGTAGGGTCCAGACTTGAAAACACTGACTAAAATAAACATGGCAAAATAAGATGAAGCAAAGGATTGGGTAGAGGCAAAAAAAAAAAAAAAAAAAAGACACAGCAGGGCCAGCAAGGAGATTCCTAAATGCTTTAAATGAGAGTATAAATGCCTGGACAGGGGTAATGTCAGTAGGGGTAAGGAGATCTCAAGAGACTACAGGTATTTATGAGGCAGATTTGATAGGACTTGATTTTTATTAGATAGGAGGTATTAGAAAGAGAGAGTTTCTTGGGAAAAATGCCTCCAGAATGAAAATTAATATGTAGACCAAGAGATGGGAAGACAAAGGCCTGTATGGTTAAGGCTTGCTTACCATGACATGGGTTATCTATAACTAGATTTGAAATTGAGGACTTAGGGTAATGAGGGACATACATTTACCTGCTCTTTCATGTTCCACATTTCCCTGGCGATCCAGAACAGTATTAAATGTCTTTTCAAATAATTTAGAGATTCAGAGTCCCAAGTTATCTCGTTTCTTTTCTTAAAAATAAACACAATAAAATAAACCAGAACAACAAACACCATCTCCCCTGACCATACTCATATAATTTTAAAATCTGATAGCTCTTAGAAGACTGTGGATAACTCAGTAGTAAAAATTATGTAACTTTGGGTTTGGAGTCACATCCCTGAAGTACATGCTGTAGCAGAAAAGTAAAATATTTTTACAGGATCCTCGGAGTGTGGCTTCACCAGCCAGAAACCTCTATGGCCAGCAGTGACTTCTGTCTGAGTATTGCTTGTGCCTGCTGGGATGGTTCCACCCACTTGGCCAAGCAGATTGTGCTCAGCTCACTCTACTGGGCCAGATTCCAAACCTGCCAAGGGTAAGCCAGGCACAAAGTGGCAAAAGGTGTGAGGGTGAGCAAGCATGGGTTCCAGCCACTGCCCACAGCCAGGCATACTGGCTGCTGTGGTGGGACAGGTAGCTCTGTGCAAGACTGTGGCTGGACCAAATGTACTGCACATTGCTTCTGCTGTGGACACCTGCATCTGGACAAAGGGAACACAGTGGTGCCCAGAAGCTAGGAGACACCAGGAACCACAGACCCTCAAAGAGGTGTCATAGCTCTGGATTGGGAACCCCTAGGTCTGATCTGAGATCCTCAAAGGACTGCAGCTCTTCTCGCCTTCTTGTCAACCGCTTTGTGGTACGTGGGGGCCATGTTTCAGCCCTGTTTATATTACAGCTCTTTTAGTCCCACCATTTGACAGGTCCTAAGTTCTTGTCACATGTTCAGGAAGAATGAAGAACGTGGGTAAGCAAGGTGGAGAGGAGCTTCATTGAGTGACAGAACAGCCCCTAGGAGACCCAAAATGGGTAGCTCCTCTCTGCAGGAAGGTCTATCCAACATCTGTCCAGCTCTCTCCCTAGAGAGGAGACTCACAGTGGCTAACTCCTTTCTGCAGGCAGGTCATCCCAAGGTCTGTGCAGTCCTCAGCAGAGAGAAGACCTGGAGTAGGTAGCTCCTAACTATAGGTGGGTTGTAGGGGATGTCTGTTGGAGTCTGGGGTTTTTATGGGCTCAGAAGAGAGGAAGTGCCTGTTAATTGGTCCATGGGCAGTCGTGGGTGGGCCTGGAAAAAGCACCATAAGCTCTCACTCAGGCTTCTGACTCCACTCAGAACTGGCAGTCCAGCTCCCAAGCTTCAGGTCATCCCTGGCATGAAGGTAGGCCTTCACTGAGATCTGCCCCTTTCTGCCCAGGAGTCTGTCTGCCTCCTATCCCCATCCATTATGTCATCCACGTTGCCCAGGCTCTTTGTGCCAAGGGGCACTGCAGGCTCACGCTGAGCCACCCTTGGTGCCCTTTGGCCTCCCTTGCAGGCTCCTTAGTGCCCAAAATCCAGAAGAAGCAGAGGCCACAGGGGGCTGGAATGTCAGTGCCCCCTCAAATGTGTGCACAACAGTCCAGGTGGTGGCAGTGCCCAGACTCAGCCTCAACTTTGCTCCAAAATCAAAGCAGACACCAGGAGCAGAGAGAGCAGACAGTGGAGGGAAGAGGGTGGGTTTCTGGGCCCCCAAGAATACAAGGATGCCCAGGTCAGAGCTGCAGCTGGGCAACTGTAGCTGTGCCTGGAAAGGTGGAGGCTCCCATTACACCAACTCAGAGGTGGGCAGGGCTCCCACTTGTTCCTGGCTCCCGATGGCTCTGTGGAGTGAGCATTCCTGGCCAGGCCTCCCCCGCTGCAGCCGGCATCTTCACAATGGCTGCTCCAGATGGCCCGCTGCTGTCATCAAAATGATTCAGGGCCTTATTGAACACCCAAATGATTTTGTTTTTTAAAAGAAAGGGAAGCAAGGAGGAAGGATGAAGGGAAGTTGTCTAAGGAGTATGAAAATACTGTCAAATGGAAGAAATACGTTCTAGTATTCAATAGTACAGTAGGGAAACTATAGTTAAGAATGATTTATCATATATTTAAAAAGAGCTAGAAAAGAAGAATGGTAGTGTTCTCAACATGAAGAAAAGATCAATGTTTGAAGTGACAGATATCCCAATTACCATGATTTGATCATTACACATTGTATACCGGCATCAAAATATTGCATGTGTCCCCAAATATATATAATTATTATACATCAATTAAAAAAGTAAAGAAAGTACTTATTTCTCTGAGTAATGTATCTTAAATGGTATCATTTTATGAGGCCTGGGATGATAAAGAAACAATAGTTGTGAGGGAGGAAGACTTCTTGTTGCCCCCATCCACATGAACAGTAGCAACAGGCTGGCGGATGCAAAATGCATAAAGCTCTCTGGGTTCTTCAGTTTCCTGTTCTTATATGTAAACTTTTCTTCTGAGATGTAAAGGTTTTCAGAAAAAGGCCAAGAAAGTATATGTGCACAAGGCACATCTTTTAGGAGTAAGTGAATGGTCTCAGAGAATATTTTTCCCATGGTCCTGTGTTAAGAAAACATTATAAATATATTTTTTACAAAAGAGAACAATTATTACGATCCCTAACATTGGACATGTGCTCATAAACAAGTGACCATGAATTATAGTTTTAAACTTTCACTTTAGTTCATAATATATGATAAGACATAATATATATAACTATAATAACTATATTATAGTTATATCATATAAATATTATAACTACAATTATAGTTACATCACATAACTATTATAACTATAATTATTATATTTATATTCTATGTGATATAGAAATATAACTATAATATATTCTTATAAAACAAACTTCTGTATATTCAACAGAGACTAAAAAGGCTATATAAGAATCCATGACTGATTAAAAAATGCCCTGGTAATATTTATCTTCAGAGTATTAGATTTTGATCTCAAATCACTGAGTAGGATAAAAATAAAGAATTTAGAATAAATTTTAACCCCACCTCCTTTAAAGAAGAAAAAAGGACAAATTTCTCAGTTTTTCAAAAAAGACTTTCTCTTACATCTTTATATTTCAATAACTACTATAGTATTTTGATCATTGTCTACAATCTGTATATATAATACCAGAATTATCCCAATGGAAAACAGTTTTGCTGTTTTTGGTGTTTGTTCTCTTTTTTTCTCTGTTTTTAATCTTGAAATCTCTAGGGTTGCATAGCCAAACCCACTGTTTCATTTTCTGGTGCTGTAGTGACAAATAAAAAACTACAATTTACTCTTAACAGCAAATTTTAAAAATGCATCAATGCTCCAAAGGGAAAACTATACTGAGAATTATAAGTTCTATTAGGCAGTGTCCCACTTGCTGGGCAATGTTAATTTGCATCTTTAAATGATATTATTCCTCACAAGACACTATGGAATGCTTTAGAGTCAGCAGTGACTCACCCACTAAAACTAGCACCAGAGAAGCATTAATGTTGCTTTTTAGAATTGTCTTTCCAGATTTTTAATTTTGACCTTCAAAAGTAGCATGCTTTTTTACTAGTTAACAAATAATTCTATCTTATAAATATATCTGGAAAAATGCACCACGTATGATTTTAAATAGAAATAAACATTACACTTTTTGTTGTTCTTGTTTGGTCTTTCTCTCTCTCTAAATGTTCCATTGAGCTAATGAATCCAAATTAGTGAGGCTAAATCTCTACAAGGGATATAAAACACAGAATTTGAGAATGACTGTCTTTTGATCCCGTGTCCATTGACAGCATGCTAATAGGCCAAATAAACTTACCACTTCAGGTGTATGAGCCTTAACAGTGAATTATTTACACAGCTGTCACTTTGCACCTCAAGATACAACCTTTGTTGGCTGGGCACGGTGGCTCACACCTGTAATCCCAGCACTTTGGGAAGCCGAGGCAGGTGGATCATTAGGTCAGGAGATTGAGACCATCCTGGCTAACATGGTAAAACCCTGTCTCTACTAAAAATACAAAAAATTAGTTGAGCATGTTGGCACATGCCTGTAGTCCCAGCTACTCGGGAGGCTGAGGCAGGAGGATTGCTTCAACCCAGGAGGCAGAGGTTGCAATGCCAAGATCGTGCCACTGTGCTCCAACCTGGGCAACAGAGTGATACTCAGTCTCAGAAAAAAAAAAAAAAAAAAAAAAAAAAAGATATACCCTTTATTACAAAGAGCTTACCTGTTTAGTAAGTCCTTCCTTTCAGAGTGAGGGTTTGAAATGAGCAGAGAGTCAGGTTTTTACATGACAATAATTTCACAATCGACATCTAAGGAGATACTTCTATAGGGCAGGGAAAGAAACAGAAATTAGGGTTGATGTTCAGTTCAGGAATCCTGGAGAGGCCTAATAAACTGATTGACTTGTCACCCCTCACCGAATTCTCCCCAGTACTGGACTCTGTTGGTGTGCACCAATGAGTCTCATCATGAGGATCATCGGCATTGCTTGTGGTTAAAATACAGACACTCTGGCTATTATCGAAAGGAAGGTAGCAAGTATTGACAAGATTGTAGAGCAAAAAGAACACTTGCACAGTATATGTAGGAATGAAAATTAGTACAGCCATTATGATATACAGTATGAAGATTTATTTAAAAATTAAAAGTAGAACTACCATATAATCAAGCAATTCCACATCTGAGGGAAAGGAGAATTAAATCAGTAGGTAAGAGAGATAGCTGCCATATCCAAGACATGAAATCAACCCAAGTGTTCATCAGAAAATGAATGTATTAAAAATGGGGTATTGATACACAATGGAGTACTGTTCAGTCATGTAAAATGATAAAATCTTTTTATTTGTATTGACATGGATGAATCTAGAGAGCATTATGTTCTGCCAGACACAGAAAGACAAACACTGCTTGATCTCCTTCATATGTGTAATCTAAAAAATTGATGTCCCAGAAGCAGAAAGCACAATGGGGGTCACTAGGGGCTGGGATGTTTGGGGTAGGAGTAAATGTTGGTCAAAGTATACAAAATTTTAGTTAGAAAGGAGGAGTAAGCTTAATAGGTCTATTGTACAACAAGGTTACTACAGTTAATAATATATTCTTGAAAAATGACAAGAGTGTATGTAAGTGTTCTCTGCACGAAAATGATAACCATGTAGGTAATATGTATGTTAATTAGCCAGATTTATTCTGGCTAAGATTAATATGTTAATTAGTGACATTTAGTCCATAATGTACATATATTTTATTTTATTTTATTTTATTTTTTTTATTTTTTTTTTGAGACGGAGTCTCGCTCTGTCGCCCAGGCTGGAGTGCAGTGGCGCGATCTCGGCTCACTGCAAGCTCCGCCTCCCGGGTTCACGCCATTCTCCTGCCTCAGCCTCCCGAGTAGCTGGGACTACAGGCGCCCACAACCGCGCCCGGCTAATTTTTTGTATTTTTAGTAGAGACGGGGTTTCACCGTGGTCTCGATCTCCTGACCTTGTGATCCGCCCGCCTCGGCCTCCCAAAGTGCTGGGATTACAGGCGTGAGCCACCGCGCCCGGCCAATGTACATATATTTTAAAACATCACATTATATACAGTAAGTACATTTTATTTTATTTATCAATGCAAAAAATAAAATAAGAATACAGATTCTTAGACTCCTCTGGATAATCAAATTCAGGAGATATAGAGTAGAATGTAGAAAATTCAATTATTAACAACAATCTCCGGTAATTATATTAATTCAGCAACTTTGATTCATATTGAGTTTTACAACACTTACAATCTCCCAAGGCTAAATCAGGAAGAAACAGAAATCCTGAACAGACCAATAATTAGTAATTATATGAATCAGTAACAAAATTCTCCCCCTACCAAAAAAAAAAAAAAAAAAAAAATCCCAGGGACAGACAAATCCACAGCCTAATTTTACCAGACATACAAATAAGAACTGGTGCCAATTTTACTGAAACCATTTCAAAAAATTGAGGACAGAATCCTTCCTAACTCATTCTACAATGCCAGTATTACCCTTATACCAAAGCTGGGAAAAGACACAACAACAAAAATGAAAACTACACATCAATATTTTCAATGGACGAGAGGCAGTAATCCTCAATAAAATACTAGCAAACTGAATCCAATAGCACATTAAAGAGAATATATCATGATCAAGTGGGGTTTATTCCAGGGATGCAATGATGTTTCAGCACACACAAATCAATAAATGTGATTCACCACATGAACAGACTTAAAAACAAAATCCATATGGTCATCTCAACAGATGCAGAAATAAACATTTGATAAAATTCATCACCTCTTAATGATTAAAACTCTCAACAAACTAGGCATCAAGGGAATATACCTCAGAATAGCAGAAGCCATATACAATAAGCACAATGTGAACATCATACTGAAGATAAAAGAGTTGAAAGCATTCTCCTTAAGAACTAGAACAAGACTAGAATGCCCTCTTTCAACACTCCTATTCAACAGTGTACTGGAAGTCCTAGTCAGAGCAATCAGGAAAGAGAAAAAAACAAAAGGCATACAAATTTGAAAAGAGGAAGTCAAATTATCTCTGCAGATGATATGATCTTACATAAAACCCTAGAAAAGACTCCTCCAAAAGACTCCTAGTGTTGATACATCAATTCAGTAAGGTATCAGGATAGAAAATCAACATACAAAAATCAATAGCCTTTGTATACACTATTAACAATGAGCAGAGAACCACATCAAAAACTCAATCTCATTTATCATAGTTCCAGAAATAATAATAAAATACCTAGGAATACATTTAACCAAAGAGGAGAAAGATCTCTAAAAAAACCTACAAAATACTGATTAATAAAAAAAAAAAAAAGATGAAACAAACAAATGGAAAAAATCCCATACTCATGGACTTAAAGAATCAATATCATTAAAATGACCATACTGTCCAAAGCAATCTACAGATTCCAAAGCAATCAACAGATTTAATGTAATTCCTATCAAAATGCCAATATCATTTTTCACACAATTAGAAAAAATGATCCTAAAATTCAAATGGAAAGAAAAAATGTGCCAGAATAGCCAAACCAATCATAAGCAAAAAGTATAAAACTGGAAGCATCACATTACCTGACTTCAAATTATACCACCAGGCTACAATAACCCAAACAATACGGTACTGGTACAAAAATAAACATGTAGCTCAATGGAACAGAATAGAGAACCCAGAAATAAAGCCACATACCTAGGGCCAACTAATCTTGCACATAGTCAACAAAAACATACACCAGGGAAATAAAATCTTATCCAATAAATGGTTCTGGGAAAACTGAATCTGGGAAAACTGAATAGCAATATGCAGGAGAATACAACTGAACCCATATCTCTCATTATACAGAACAATCAATACAAGGTGCATTAAAAAACTTAAATGTAAGACTTCATAAAAATTCTAGAAGAAAATCTAGGAAATACTCTTCTGGACATTGACAAAGAATTTATGACTAAGACCTCAAAAGCAAATGTAACAATATCTAAAGATAAATGGGACAATGAAAAACCTGCTTCACAGCAAAAGATGTAATCAACAAAGCGAACAGGCTTTCAGCATGGGAGCAAATACTTGTAAACTACATTCCTGACAAATGACTAACGTCCATAATTTACAAGGAACTCAAACAATTCAATAAGAAAAAAAAAAAAAAAAAAAGAAACACATAACCGCATTTAAAATTGGGCAAATGGGATTTTTCAAAAGAATACATACAAATGGTCAACAAGCATATGAAAAAAAAATGCTTCACTTCACTAATCATCAGAGAAATGCAAAACAAAAACCACAAGGAGATACAATTGTACACCTGTCAGAATGGCCATTAGTAAAATGTACAAAATAACAAATTTTGGGGGTGGGTGTGGAAAAAAGGGAACAGTATAGGCTATTTGTGAGAATGTAAATTAGTAGAACCATTTTGGAAAAGAGTATGGAGATTTCTCAAATAGTAAAAACAGAACTATCATCTGATCCAGCAATCTCATTACTGAGTATCTGCCTAGAAGAAAAGAAATTGAAGCAGGATATTTCCCTGACCCCTTTGCAGGACGCATGACAAGAGAACACCATTCACTCAGACTGCTGCTCTCAACTCCTCGTGGGTGGGAGTGTGCAAGCAAATGAGGCAGGAACTAGAGTACATGAGCACTGGAACCAGGTTGGGTGCTGGCAGAGGTGACCACAACAACTCGGACCCAGTGCATTCCACCCCTCGCAGGAGGGAGTAGGTGGGTAGTGGGTGCAGGAGCCAGGAGGAGCACTTTTGGGTGCTGGCAGAACCAACTCTATGTGGGTCCTGCGGCCGTGTCTGGGGGTGTGCCTGTTCTTCCCAAAGTCCCAGTGTACGTGTTACAGTGCTCTTTTAGCTGTGCCATCAGCAGACAGCATACGTGTTAAGAGCTCAATGGGCCCTTTTGTATCTGCATTCACTCCACTGGGCCCTTTTGTACCTGCATTCACTTGTCCAGCATCCAGGAAAAATTAGGTCACACAAATGAATGGAAGGATGGTAAATGCAGGGGATTTTATTCCAAGTGAAAGTGGCTGTCAGCAGAAAGGGGAGCTGAAAATGGATGGGGCGGAGTCAGGGGTAGGCGTAGGTAATCTTCTTCTGAATTCCTTCCATCTCCAGTTGAATTATCCAAAGTTACACTGTCAAGCTGTCCCTCTGAAGTCAAGCAGCGTGTATTCACTGTCCAGCCATGGTCGTCCCAATGTCCAGCTGCTTCTTTCTCTCCGCCGTCTGAGTCTGAGGTCTTTATAGGCACAGGACAGGGTGGGGCCATGGGTGGTTTAGGAAAAATGAAACACTCAAGTGAGAAAACAGGGATATAAATTCTCACTTTGGGCCATGATCTCAAACTTTTCCGCTTGAAGGTGGGGCTTTGCCAGGGACTCGCCCTTTTCTGCCTAGAATTTCTCTGCCTCCTGTTCCTACCAAAATCTTTATATCAAAAAGATACCTGCATTCATATATGTATTGCAGCACTATTCACAATACTAAGGATATGGAATCAATCTAAGTGTCCATCAACAAATGATTGGATAAAGAAAATATGGTATATATACCATGGAATACAACTCAGCCATAAAAAAAGAATAAAATCATGTCTTTTGCAGCAACATGAATGGAACTGGAAGCAGTTATGAATTACTCAGAAACAGGAAGTCAAATTCTGCGTGTTCTCACTTATACGTGGAAGCTGAATTATGCGTATACATGTACATAGAGAGTTGAATAATAGACATTAGAGACTCAGAAAGGTGGGAGAGTGATAGTGGGGAGAGAGATGAGTGCTTAATGGGTACAGTGTACACTGTGTGGGTGATGGTTACTCTAAAAGCCTAGACTTCACCAACTGCACAATATATCCATGTAACAAATCTGCATTTTGTACCTCCTAAATCTAAAAAAGTAAACAACATATTTAAAAATCCAAATAAGACAAATAAACACAAAATTTTCCTAGATGCTTCTTCTCCAAGTGATGACACAGGCCTTCAATCTTCTTGTGCTTCCTCCTATTAAAGGCTTTTGTTTTCAGTTGCATAATCAAGGCAGAGAGAAGAAGCTGTGGCTCTTCAAAGGTGTTTTAGGACTGTACATTTCTTCAGATGATGTAGTTGTTTCTCCTTAACAAAGCAGGAGTATGCATTCTTACTATCACCTTCTGTTCGGGAGAGAAACAGGGAATGTGGAGGATGCAGCCAGTCTGTCTCACTACCCTATTGCACACAGAATCTTATAGCTTCTCTACTCTAGGCTCACCTGACAGATGATTTGTATTACATTTCAAATTTCTAATTATGCCCCTTACTGTGTTTTAATTTGGGGTTGTTACTTTAAATAAAATAGTTAGAGATTCCAACCATATTAAAGTCCAGAAAGAAAGGTAATTTAAATGCCATGTATTTGCTGCTTCTCCCTTTTTCAATAGGAAAGGTTTTAAACATAGACATTTAAAAAATGTGTTACTGTGTTAAAATTCTAACCTATTGTAATCATTTAAGCAAATAACATTGAGCTTTAATTTTCTGGGGGCAAAGAAAGATTACTTTTTCCTTTCACTGAGAGGCAGAAAGGAAAATGTCCCCACTACACACCAGGATCACTGTGGATATTCTAAGTATAGTCAGAGGGAAAGCTGCCTGAACACAACAGCAACAGCATTTGCTTTTCTCTTTAGACCTGTATAAATGCAACATGGCTTCATTTTTTCCCCCATAGCTTATTTCAAAAGACATTTCTCCAAATCATAATATTCAAGGCAATTATTTGATTTATGATTTCTTTATTCAGATGGGTTACTCTATAGACCCTATGGGAATATGAAGTAAGCTACTTGGGAAGAGCCCCTTCACCTTTGTATCCATTATTAATAGAATTTAGATCCTGTGGTCAGATTCTCCCAAATTCTTTTGAAGTGTCCAAGTTCAATTGCATGAGCTTTGTTTTGGCAACCCTCTCCCCAAAGTTGTTTATAGGCTAACTTTTCACCTTGTTTTCAAGACAGAGGAATAGAAAGTAGCATCTCTTTTGAGGAGGTAGACACTAAATATATATTTATTTTTTACTGTGACTTGTTCAGAACCACATTTTACAAAATGCTTTATTTCTTTTATTGTTTCTGGAAATGAAAGTTCTATTAATATTATTTTAGCTTGCATGTAGGATAGCTTTTAAATTAGGGCTTATTTTGAAACATCCTGAGATTAATACAAATGTATGCCAATACCTTTCAAAGGGAGGTAATATTCAGAGACAATCGTTCTGATCGGATGGCTTAGAGAAATTTGGGGAATATTCATTCACATTCACATATTTTTTTTAAGCAATGAATGTCTTTGACTTAAATCTAACAAAAAACTACAGCATTTTTTCGGCAATATTTTTACTATATAGTGTTCATAAGCATAGTTATAAACAAAATACGAAATATATTTTCAGATATTGTATAATGTAGAGATTCAATTTCATTTTTTTCTCCCTCTGTAAACAAATGTCCCATTAGCTATTAAATAAAGAAGTTTTAGTATAGATCAATTATTTCCAGTTAGATCCACCTTTCCATTCCCTCAAATAATTACACTGTCCTTCCCACATTCAGTGTTTGAACAAAATAAATTATTTTTCTTTGGCTTACAAAAATGAAAACTGGTCTACATCAAGACTTTTTCTCCTGTACTTGTCTCCTCTTAAAAATTATGTGCTGATTTTTACAAATACCTTTAACAGAAGCAAAGTTACAAATTTTTCATGTTGCTTACATGTTCCCTGACTTGAACAATTTCAACAACCATTTCTTCAGTCAGCTTTAACTTTAATCAGTTTTGACATTCTGACTGCCCTATTCTTGGAAAGGTTGATTACTTCATACTCTCTGACCTAGAAGTGCTATCTAGCTATGTTTTTATACATCTTGTATCTCAGAATTTCCATTTTTTTTCCTGGTGCTATCTTTATTGTTTTGAGTATTTTACAGGGACAAAAAAACCTAGCCTAAACTCTATAAAGACACAGAGATTTTTTTTTTTTTCATTTTTGCAAGTTTAGCAGAGTCTCACTTATCTTATATAATTGTTACTTAAATTTATCTAAATTCTGTAATAATTACAAAAATATTTTATTTACTTTCCCTGCTTTTCAAATGTGTAAAAATGACATAAAATTGTATGTATATTTGTGATTTGCGTTTTTTTTTTTTTTTTTGGAGACGGAGTCTCGCTCTGTCGCCCAGGCTGGAGTGCAGTGGCCGGATCTCAGCTCACTGCAAGCTCCGCCTCCCGAGTAGCTGGGACTACAGGCGCCCGCCACTTCGCCCGGCTAGTTTTTTGTATTTTTTAGTAGAGACGGGGTTTCACTGTGTTAGCCAGGATGGTCTCGATCTCCTGACCTCGTGATCCGCCCGTCTCGGCCTCCCAAAGTGCTGGGATTACAGGCTTGAGCCACCGCGCCCGGCCCGTGTTTTTTACCAATGTTTTTGTGAGTTTTCCATGTAAAGTTTTAAAGTTTTTTTCCATTAATTTGCACTAGCTTATAATATTAATCATAGTAATTTATCACATTTTACATTTTCTGTTTTGCAATTAGTGGACATTTGAATTATACTAGAAGTTTTGCTGGCATTAGTGTTTGTATATAACCTTGTAACCGTTTTTCTTGTAAATATCTCCTAGTGCATATGTAATATTATTTTATATGATATATTGATAAGAGGAAAACGGTAGTTTTTAGGGTGCACACAGGTACAGTATTTTAGACTTTTTTTCTAAATCACTGCAACTACCACTTTTTAAATTTCCATCACTTTTAATGAGAGTCCTTTTTCTGCACATTTATGACAATGTTTTGTGTTGAGAAAACTTTGAATTGTTGCTAATTTGGTATATCTTATATGACATATTACAGTCATTCTAACGTATATTTCTTTGTTATTAATGAAGCTGAGAATTATTTCAAATTTTATGGACCACTTGGACTTCCTGGTTCCAGTGGGGACTTGGAGAACTTTTCTGTTTAGCTAAAGGATGGTAAACGCACCAGTCAGCGCTCTGTGTCTAACTAAAGGATTGTAAATGCACCAGTCAGCACTCTGTAAAATGGACCAATCAGCACTCTGTAAAATGGACAAATCAGCACTCTGTAAAATGGACCAATCAACAGGATGTGGGTGGGGCCAAATAAGGGAATAAAAGCTGGTAACCCCCCCTGCTAGTGGGGCAAGCTGCTGGGTTCTCCTTCAGTGGTGTGGGGGCTTTGTTCTTTCACTGGTCACAGCGTCTGTTGCTGCTGCAAAGTCTTTGGGTCCGCACTACTTTTATGAGCTGTTAATGCTCACTGAAAGTGTCTGCAGCTTCCTACCTGAAGTCAGCGAGACCATGAACCCCATGGGAGGAAGAAACTCCAGATACACCTAAACATCTGAAGCAGCAAACTCTGGACACACCATCTTTTTTTTTTTTTTTTTTTTTTTAATTAATTTATTATTATTATACTTTAAGTTGTAGGGTACATGTGCATAATGTGCAGGTTTGTTACATATGTATACTTGTGCCATGTTGGTGTGCTGCACCCATCACCTCGTCATTTACATCAGGTATAAATCCCAATGCAATCCCTCCCCCCTCCCCCCTCCCCATGATAGGCCTCGGTGTGTGATGTTCCCCTTCCTGAGTCCAAGTGATCTCATTGTTCAGTTCCCACCTATGAGTGAGAACATGCAGTGTTTGGTTTTCTGTTCTTGTTATAGTTTGCTAAGAATGATGGTTTCCAGCTGCATCCATGTCCCTACAAAGGACACAAACTCATCCTTTTTTATGGCTGCATAGTATTCCATGGTGTATATGTGCCACATTTTCTTAATCCAATCTGTCACTGATGGACCCTTGAGGAATCGCCATACTGTTTTCCATAATGGTTGAACTAGTTTACAATCCCACCAACAGTGTAAAAGTGTTCCTATTTCTCCACATCCTCTCCAGCACCTGTTGTTTCCTGACTTTTTAATGATCGCCATTCTAACTGGTGTGAGATGGTATCAAATTGTGGTTTTGATTTGCATTTCTCTGATGGCCAGTGATGATGAACATTTTTTCATGTGTCTGTTGGCTGTATGAATGTCTTCTTTTGAGAAATGTCTGTTCATATCCTTTGCCCACTTTTTGATGGGGTTGTTTGTTTTTTTCTTGTAAATTTATTTGAGTTCTTTGTAGGTTCTGGATATTAGCCCTTTGTCAGATGAGTAGATTGCAAAAATGTTCTCCCATTCTGTAGGTTGCCTGTTCACTCTGATGGTAGTTTCTTTTGCTGTGCAGAAGCTCTTTAGTTTAATGAGATCCCATTTGTCAATTTTGGCTTTTGCTGCCGTTGCTTTTGGTGTTTTAGACATGAAGTCTTTGCCCATGCCTATGTCGTGAATGGTACTACCTAGGTTTTCCTCTAGGATTTTTATGGTATTAGGTCTAACATTTAAGTCTCTAATCCATCTTGAATTAATTTTCGTATAAGGAGAAAGGAAAGGATCCAGTTTCAGCTTTCTACTTATGGCTAGCCAATTTTCCCAGCACCATTTATTAAATAGGGAATCCTTTCCCCATTTCTTGTTTCCCTCAGGTTTGTCAAAGATCAGATGGCTGTAGATGTGTGGTATTATTTCTGAGGACTCTGTTCTGTTCCATTGGTCTATATCTCTGTTTTGGTACCAGTACCATGCTGTTTTGGTTACTGTAGCCTTGTAGTATAGTTTGAAGTCAGGTAGCGTGATGCCTCCAGCTTTGTTCTTTTGACTTAGGATTGTCTTGGAGATGCGGGCTCTTTTTTGGTTCCATATGAACTTTAAAGCAGTTTTTTCCAATTCTGTGAAGAAAGTCATTGGTAGCTTGATGGGGATGGCATTGAATCTATGAATTACCTTGGGCATTATGGCCATTTTCACGATATTAATTCTTCCTATCCATGAGCATGGTATGTTCTTCCATTTGTTTGTGTCCTCTTTGATTTCACTGAGCAGTGGTTTGTAGTTCTCCTTGAAGAGGTCCTTTACATGCCTTGTAAGTTGGATTCCTAGGTATTTTATTCTCTTTGAAGCAATTGTGAATGGAAATTCATTCCTGATTTGGCTCTCTGTTTGTCTGTTACTGGTGTATAAGAATGCTTGTGATTTTTGCACATTAATTTTGTATCCTGAGACTTTGCTGAAGTTGCTTATCAGCTTAAGGAGATTTTGGGCTGAGACAATGGGGTTTTCTAAATATACAATCATGTCATCTGCAAACAGGGACAGTTTGACTTCTTCTTTTCCTAACTGAATCCCCTTGATTTCTTTCTCTTGCCTAATTGCCCTAGCCAGAACTTCCAACACTATGTTGAATAGGAGTGGTGAGAGAGGGCATCCCTGTCTTGTGCCAGTTTTCAAAGGGAATTTTTCCAGTTTTTGCCCATTCAGTATGATATTGGCTGTGGGTTTGTCATAAATAGCTCTTATTATTTTGAGGTACGTTCCATCAATACCGAATTTATTGAGCGTTTTTAGCATGAAGAGCTGTTGAATTTTGTCAAAAGCCTTTTCTGCATCTATTGAGATAATCATGTGGTTCTTGTCTTTGGTTCTGTTTATATGCTGGATTATGTTTATTGATTTGCGAATGTTGAACCAACCTTGCATCCCAGGGATGAAGCCCACTTGATCATGGTGGATAAGCTTTTTGATGTGTTGCTGAATCCGGTTTGCCAGTATTTTATTGAGGATTTTTGCATCGATGTTCATCAGGGATATTGGTCTAAAATTCTCTTTTTTAGTTGTGTCTCTGCCAGGCTTTGGTATCAGGATGATGTTGGCCTCATAAAATGAGTTAGGGAGGATTCCCTCTTTTTCTATTGATTGGAATAGTTTCAGAAGGAATGGTACCAACTCCTCCTTGTACCTCTGGTAGAATTCAGCTGTGAATCCATCTGGTCCTGGACTTTTTTTGGTTGGTAGGCTATTAATTATTACCTCAATTTCAGAGCCTGCTATTGGTCTATTCAGGGATTCAACTTCTTCCTGGTTTAGTCTTGGGAGAGTGTAAGTGTCCAGGAAATTATCCATTTCTTCTAGATTTTCCAGTTTATTTGCGTAGAGGTGTTTATAGTATTCTCTGATGGTACTTTGTATTTCTGTGGGGTTGTGGTGATATCCCCTTTATCATTTTTAATTGCGTCGATTTGATTCTTCTCTCTTTTCTTCTTTATTAGTCTCGCTAGTGGTCTGTCAATTTTGTTGATCTTTTCAAAAAACCAACTCCTGGATTCATTGATTTTTTGGAGGGTTTTTTGTGTCTCTATCTCCTTCAGTTCTGCTCTGATCTTAGTTATTTCTTGCCTTCTGCTAGCTTTCGAATGTGTTTGCTCTTGCTTCTCTAGTTCTTTTAATTGCGATGTTAGAGTGTCAATTTTAGATCTTTCCTGCTTTCTCTTGTGGGCATTTAGTGCTATCAATTTCCCTCTACACACTGCTTTAAATGTGTCCCAGAGATTCTGGTATGTTGTATCTTTGTTCTCATTGGTTTCAAAGAACATCTTTATTTCTGCCTTCATTTCTTTCTGTACCCAGTAGTCATTCAGGAGCAGGTTGTTCAGTTTCCATGTAGTTGAGCGGTTTTGATTGAGTTTCTTAGTCCTGAGTTCTAGTTTGATTGCACTGTGGTCTGAGAGACAGTTTGTTATAATTTCTGTTCTTGTACATTTGCTGAGGAGTGCTTTACTTCCAATTACGTGGTCGATTTTGGAGTAAGTACGGTGTGGTGCTGAGAAGAATGTATATTCTGTTGATTTGGGGTGGAGAGTTCTATAGATGTCTATTAGGTCTGCTTGCTGCAGAGATGAGTTCAATTCCTGGATATCCTTGTTAACTTTCTGTCTCGTTGATCTGTCTAATGTTGACAGTGGAGTGTTGAAGTCTCCCATTATTATTGTATGGGAGTCTAAGTCTCTTTGTAAGTCTCTGAGGACTTGCTTTATGAATCTGGGTGCTTCTGTATTGGGTGCATATATATTTAGGATAGTTAGCTCTTCCTGTTGAATTGATCCCTTTACCATTATGTAATGGCCTTCTTTGTCTCTTTTGATCTTTGATGGTTTAAAGTCTGTTTTATCAGAGACTAGTATTGCAACCCCAGCTTTTTTTTGTTCTCCATTTGCTTGGTAAATCTTCCTCCATCCCTTTATTTTGAGCCTATGTATGTCTCTGCGTGTGAGATGGGTCTCCTGAATACAGCAGACTGATGCGTCTTGACTCTTTATCCAGTTTGCCAGTCTGTGTCTTTTAATTGGAGCACTTAGTCCATTTACATTTAAGGTTAAGATTGTTATGTGTGAACTTGATCCTGCCATTATGATATTAACTGGTTATTTTGCTCGTTAGTTGATGCAGTTTCTTCCTAGCCTCGATGGTCTTTACATTTTGGCATGTTTTTGCAATGGCTGGTACCGGTTGTTCCTTTCCATGTTTAGTGCTTCCTTCAGGGTCTCTTGTAAGGCAGGCCTAGTGGTGACAAAATCTCTAAGCATTTGCTTATCTGTAAAGGATTTTATTTCTCCTTCACTTATGAAACTTAGTTTGGCTGGATATGAAATTCTGGGTTTAAAATTCTTTTCTTTAAGAACGTTGAATATTGGCCCCCACTCTCTTCTGGCTTGTAGAGTTTCTGCCGAGAGATCTGCTGTTAGTCTGATGGGCTTCCCTTTGTGGGTAACCCGACCTTTCTCTCTGGCTGCCCTTAAGATTTTTTCCTTCATTTCAACTTTGGTGAATCTGGCAATTATGTGTCTTGGAGTTGCTCTTCTCAAGGAGTATCTTTGTGGCGTTCTCTGTATTTCCTGGATTTGAATGTTGGCCTGTCCTACTAGGTTGGGGAAGTTCTCCTGGATGATATCCTGAAGAGTGTTTTCCAACTTGGTTCCATTTTCCCCCTCACTTTCAGGCACCCCAATCAGACGTAGATTTGGTCTTTTTACATAATCCCATACTTCTTGCAGGCTTTGTTCACTTCTTTTTCTTCTTTTTTCTTTTGGTTTCTCTTCTCGCTTCATTTCATTCATTTGATCCTCAATCGCTGATACTCTTTCTTCCAGTTGATCGAGTCGGTTACTGAAGCTTGTGCATTTGTCACGTATTTCTCGTGTCATGGTTTTCATCTCTTTCATTTCGTTTATGACCTTCTCTGCATTAATTACTCTAGCCATCAATTCTTCCACTTTTTTTTCAACATTTTTAGTTTCTTTGCGCTGGGTACGTAATTCCTCTTTTAGCTCTGATAAATTTGATGGACTGAAGCCTTCTTTTCTCATCTCTTCAAAGTCATTCTCCGTCCAGCTTTGATCCGTTGCTGGCGATGAGCTGCGCTCCTTTGCCGGGGGAGATGCACTCTTATTTTTTGAATTTCCAGCTTTTCTGCCCTGCTTTTTCCCCATCTTTGTGGTTTTATCTGCCTCTGGTCTTTGATGATGGTGATGTACTGATGGGGTTTTGGTGTAGGTGTCCTTCCTGTTTGATAGTTTTCCTTCTAACAGTCAGGACCCTCAGCTGTAGGTCTGTTGGAGATTGCTTGAGGTCCACTCCAGACCCTGTTTGCCTGGGTATCAGCAGCAGAGGCTGCAGAAGATAGAATATTTCTGAACAGCGAGTGTACCTGTCTGATTCTTGCTTTGGAAGCTTCCTCTCAGGGGTGTACTCCACCCTGTGAGGTGTGGGGTGTCAGACTGCCCCTAGTGGGGGATGTCTCCCAGTTAGGCTACTCAGGGGTCAGGGACCCACTTGAGCAGGGAGTCTGTCCCTTCCCAGATCTCAACCTCCGTGTTGGGAGATCCACTGCTCTCTTCAAAGCTGTCATACAGAGTCATTTGCGTCTGCAGAGCTTTCTGCTGCGTTTGTTATTGTTTACTGTGCCCTGTCCCCAGAGGTGGAGTCTACAGAGACAGGCAGGTTTCCTTGAGCTGCTGTGAGCTCCACCCAGTTCGAGCTTCCCAGCAGCTTTGTTTACCTACTTAAGCCTCAGCAATGGTGGGCGCCCCTCCCCCAGCCTCGCTGCTGCCTTGCTGGTAGATCACTGACTGCTGTGCTAGCAATGAGGGAGGCTCCGTGGGTGTGGGATCCTCCCGGCCAGGTGTGGGATATGATCTCCTGGTGTGCCTGTTTGCTTAAAGCGCAGTATTGGGGTGGGAGTTACCCGATTTTCCAGGTGTTGTGTGTCTCAGTTCCCCTGGCTAGGAAAAGGGATTCCCTTCCCCCTTGCGCTTCCCAGGTGAGGCAATGCCTCACCCTCTTCAGCTCTCGCTGGTCGGGCTGCAGCAGCTGACCAGCACCGATCGTCCGGCACTCCCCAGTGAGATGAACCCAGTACCTCGGTTGAAAATGCAGAAATCACCGGTCTTCTGTGTCGCTTGCGCTGGGAGTTGGAGACTGGAGCTGTTCCTATTCGGCCATCTTGCTCCGCCCCTCGACACACCATCTTTAAGAGGTGCAACACTCACCACGAAGGTCCGCCGTTTCCTTCTTGAAGTCAGTGAGACCAAGAACCCACTGGAAGCAATAAATTCCATACACAAAATGATTCTTTTTTTAATTCCTGTCATCTTCACATTCCCCAATTTTTTTTTCTTTTTCGTTGACTTATTAAAATTCTTTGTAGATTATAAATGCAAATCTTTTGTCAATGTACATGTTTCAAATAATATGCTCAATTTGTGGCATATATTTTACTGTCATTAAGATACCTTTTAATTTGCAGAATTTATCATTTGTATGTGATAAAATAGATCAATCTTTTCCTATATTCTCATCAGTTTTTGTGTCCTGTGAGAAATTTTGGTTATTCCAATGCCATGGCAATATTCTTTTATATTTTCTACAAAAGTTTTTAATCTTTTCTTTAATTCATCTGTAATATATTTTCAGATTTTGTTCAATACAAAGATTGAACTTCATTTTTTTCTCCTTTTCTGTAAACAAATGTGCCATTAGTTTGTACTGAGTAGTTTATAGGTATCTGTCTTTTCCTAGTCTATTCATTCCATTGTTTGTCTTTCTGCTAAATATTCCATTCATTTTCTCGATTTTTCTCAGTCAGAAGTGTCTTGTTTTGGCTAATTCCGGCTTTTAGTTCTTCCATATGAATTTTTTTTTTTTTTTTTTTTGAGACGGAGTCTCCCTCTGTCGCCCAGGCTGGAGTGCAGTGGCACGATCTCGGCTCACTATAAGCTCTGCCTCCCGAGTTCACGCCATTCTCCTGCCTCAGCCTCCCAAGTAACTGGGACTACAGGCACCAGCCACCGCACCCGGCTAATTTTTTTGTATTTTTAGTAGAGACGGGGTTTCACCGTGTTAGTCAGGATGGTCTCGATCTCCTGACCTCATGATCCGCCCGTCTCGGCCTCCCAAAGTGCTGGGATTACAGGCGTGAGCCACCGCGCCCGGCCTTCCATGTGAATTTTAGAGCCATCCGGTTGATTTCCACATTAATCCTACACATGACAAGAAGCCTAGCGTTTAAAAAAATCTATTGAACACATCCAGAGTACAGTCACATGGCAATACCTAACCAGAAGACTAACTGCTGTGTCTGGAAAGAAGAGGCGGTTATTTATGTGAATAGCTTGCCGATTTATCTCACAGTCTTCTTTTCTTGTGATGAAATATTTGTTTTAATATTCTTCCTATGCATATACATATAACAATACACTCATTGTTTTCTGAAAGGAGACTAGGTCATCAACTAATTATTGCCTTTCGCTCAAACACAGACTTTCCATCTAATGTGTAATCCTCTCTATTGTATCTGCACCTGGGTGCTCTTATATTACCCATATGTGAACTAAAAAGACCTGGTTTCTGCGGTGTCTTGACCAATTCACGTAGAGGAAAATTCAAGGATATTATAACAAAGACTTTTATTCATAGAAAGGGTGCATTTAAGACACAGAGCAATAATTATCCGAAATGAGCATGAAATCAGGTTGAACTGGCCTTGTAAGATTCCTTCACTGTGCCACTTCAAGTTACCAATTTCTCTATTCAGCAGCTACACCAAACAAACCTCTCAATCAAAAAGATTCAAATACCGAAGAAGGTTAGTTCTTGATTATATACAGTCCCAAACCTATGTTTCTATTTGGTGGGTGGTTCTACTCCAAAAAGACTACCTCTGTCTTATCATAACTTCCAACTTTGCTGTGTTTGCCTCAAGCTTACAAGAATATCAATAGCATGGATAACAGTGAATGGAAGAATTTTATGGGCCCAGCCCTGGAAGGGGACCACAGAAATTATCTCCCAATTTCTAGTGGACTAGAATGTGATCACATGGCCAAATGCAACTGCATGATGACCAAAGAAATTTAGCCAAGCCAGTACCTAGAAAGATAGGGATATTAGTTTTATGAACATCTGCTGATATTTGCCCATATTTGTTTATGTTATATAATTTTCCTTGGAGAGGGAAGCTGGGTTTAATGCCAGAGAGAAGTATAACATAAAGACAGGATCATACAATTTTAAAAATTATTAATAACTATTCTTTATAATTTATTCAGTTGGTGGTTCCAGTGGATCAATAGCTGTGATATAATACCTAAGTTCACAACTTATTTATCATGACATCATAAATAAATAATTATACATATATTTATTTTTATTTTATTTTGTTATTGTTTTTGAGACAGTCTCCCTCTCTTGCCCAAGCTGGAGTGTGATCTTGGGATCACTGCAATTTCTGCCACCCTGGTTCAAGTGATTCTCATGCCTCAGCTTCCCAAGCAGCTGGGATTATAAGCTCATGCCACCATGCCTAGCTAATTTTTTTGTATTTGTAGTAGAGATGGGATTTCACTATGTTGGCCAGGCTGGTTTCGAACTCCTGGCCTCAAGTAATCTGCTTGCCTCAGTCTCTCAAAGTGCTGGCATTACAGACGTGAGCCACTACGTCCAGACTAAATAAATATATTTTTTATTTACACTTAAATATGAGGAGGCTGAAGTCAAAGAGAAAATAGCTTGCACAAAGTCACACACACAAAAAAAACTGATGTAGTATACTTTGAACTCTGTTTATCTGTTTCTATAACCCTGCTGTTAAATATTGCATAATATAGCCAACAGTCAAGAATAGATGAAGCCATATGCTTAGTAGCAAGAGATAAGTTAAATGACAGAGTAACGTGTCATATGTTACAGCTTGAGAGGGCAGGTATATGCTAAAATGTGTAGATTTATGAAGAAACAATATTAAAGATTCAGTAAATGTAAACTAAAGTAGTATAATGTATATGTTGTATATTCAATAAACTTGCATTGAGGTATCATGTGTTATTTCTTTATTCTGATACAAATATATAACAAATTTTACCATCTAAATCATATTACAATGTACAGTTAACTGTTAAGTAAATTCACACTTGGAAACAAATCTTTAGAAGATTTTCATCTTGCAAATCTAAAATGCTATACCCTTTAAAAAATTTCCCTCTTCCTCCTACTGCAGCCCCTAGTAACCACATTCTACCCATAATGTAATTTTAAGACACTGGTTCTAAATTTAGGATACATGAAAAGATCAATTGGGAACAATCTGCCATTGTGCATGGAAACCAACTCTTTGTCAGTATATTCTCCAGGTATAATCAAAGCTTTCCAGAACATCTTTACATATGAGAAAATACCAGCATATACTTGGAGTGACAAAAATACAGTATAAAGATGGATAATGCAACTATTTGAAAGATGAGTGTTCTCTTGTCTGAAGGAACTGCAATGATTGACTTGCAAGAATTATGCTTGCGTAGGCTGACAGTACATTTATGACAGGTTGCTGGCAACCTACTGAAGCAGTGAGTGTCTATGTAGAACTTCTTCCAACAGGCGACATCACTTAATGGTTAATCGTGTGGATATGGGTTAATGAAACATGAGTTCAAATCCAGTTTCTGCCTATTTGTCTTTAAGCAAGTTACTTTACCTCCCTAAGGCTCAGCTTCCTTGTTTATAAACTGAGGTCAATAGCAGTACCCGTTTCACAGGGTAATTAAGATAATTCACATAATTACTTTCAACAAAGTTGTTGTTCATTGCTTCCAGTAGCTGGTTAGCTAGAGATCCTAGCTCTCAGAGGTAGGAGTGAAGGAGAGGATACAAATGTGGGGCAGAGAAGTGAGTAGACTAAGAAAGGAAGAAAAATATCAGGTAACATGGAAGTTTTGCTTAGGCTTTGTGCCTGGAAAAATAATATTTTTTCCTTAATACTCTCACATAATTATTCTCATCATGGGAAATAGAAATATTCTTATTTCCCCATCAAATCCTTCCAAACAATATCTACTTTATTCTCTATGCAATCCTATCTTGAAAGAGTGTATGATGAACTATAGCAGCACTAAGTTAGAAAGAGCAAGACTCATTACTGAAATTTTAAGTTTCTCTATCCCTGATTATAGACAAGCCTATATAGGATAATTATGAAATTATCTAGCTACAAAATTTCCAATGTTTGCTGTTTTTATATTTAAATTAAAATGGCTATTTTTATTAGAATGCTATATGGCATTTTTCTAATTCTCAAAGCAAAGGTTAAAATGATTTTTGCTTCAGAGGATTTATTCCAAGTTTAAGTCAATTTGTGAAAATATTGACTTCATTTTTCAACACACAGAGAATTTCAATCATGCTTCTAAATACACTTATTTCTTAACCATGGAATAAGAAATGAAGAAAGATGGATATTATTTCAGAAGGAAGAATTTTGAATAATATATAGTAATAAATACATTATATAAAGCTTAAAACTGAAATTGCATGTATAAATTAATAAATATTTTACATGAAATTGTATTGTTATGTAATATATTATATAGTTAAGAGTATGTATTTAACATATTTGTGTAAAAATATGGTATATTTTGATTTGTAGAATATATTATTGTATAATTTTATGATTACATAAACATGCCTAAATCAGTAGTCGCTTTGGCTCAAAAATTAGTGAATTCATAAGCAATACAAATTTAAAGATTTTCTGTTCTGTTGGAAACTATCTTACTGGTGAGCAGCTCTGAAGAAATTCCTTCTCCTCCCAAACCCTTTCTTTTTTTCTCTTCATATTTGAGAACTTATTGAACATATAGCCGAATAGTGTTTACTGTAGTGATTTGATTTCTTTTTTATTGGATTATGGAAAGGCAGTAGTATTCATGAGGATTTTGTGATAAAATTACTAAGAGGATTTTCTACTATATGCAGATTATACATTTTCTTTTCTAATAATGACTAAGTTCACAGTTCTTCAAGCTTTAGTTATTCAAGCTTTATCTAAGAATGACTTTTGGCCAGAATCCCACAAAGTTTCAATTTCTGCAGAATAGGATATTCACCAATTCTTTGAGAAACAGACTGTCAAGGATGAAACAGAATAAATCCAAATATTCTAACATCTTAGGGGAAATAAGTTATCATTCATACTTTAATACTCTTTGCTTAAAATCAGTTGCTCATGTTTGGCAGCTTTAAGGAAAAACCAAATATCTCTGCTGAAAATATGGTCACTAGTCTTTCATTAAATTTATATCTCATTCATTAATATGTTGTTTTTAAGTGTGTGCATTCAATATTGAAAAGAGTGTTGCTACATTATTATTTTCTATCCATAACAATAATGTAATATATGATTAGGCTAAAAGTGCATAATGAGTAGTATGTTATTAAGCATGTCTTACTATGTCTCAAAACAGTTTCTTTGCATAAGGACTTTAATAACACCATTGGGTGACCAAAATTATTTTTCTAAAGTGAGTTGAAACCTCATAATGGATTCTAGAACTGTGAATAAGAAAATCATGATAGGAAAGTTTTAAGTGAACTTTGGGCATGTGCTTAGGGACTTGCCTGTTGCATGACCCTGAGTGTGGATGATATGACAATTTCTAGATGACAAGTGACCAGAAGTCCAGGGAGAGGAATGCAAAGCAATAGCTTCTCAGAAACCAACCAGACTGGCATCAAAACAGCCTGTTTTTGCAACTTACAACTTTTTGTGGTCTGTGACTTCTCTATATTCTTTGAACTCCATCTGATGGCCTGGGCAGCCTGATTGCAAGCTGCTAGCAGAATTCTAGAAGCTTAGGACTTGAAGAGAAAGCATTTGCCTGTGTAGAACTCCTGTAACTTACCAATCCTGAGCTGACAAGACATGGTCTTCTCTAAATTAACCAGTCGCTTCTGCTTTTATTAATCCCATCCCTGCCTTGGTCAGACACTGTGTTCCTATGGGTTGGTCTCCTTCATGCATACATAAATACAAGAAAATAACAAATCTTTAGGTTATTGTTTGCTGGTTAGTTACAGAGTTCACCCCACAAGGCCTGAGTCCTCTGTCTTGGGTCCGATTTGCCTTGCTTTTCCTAGCAGCATCCTCAGTTTCACGGTTTTGCAAATCTTAATTATCTATCACTCAAGTTTTCTGCACATTGAAAATTCCCTATGAATTCAAGAAAATTCCAGGAAATGTGCAAAGAGTAGGCCACTAAGGAATATACATACAATTTCTAATGTTAAACGAAACAAATTTCAGAACAGATTGAAGAACACGGCATTATATCAGAGATCTTTGGGCTAATCACTAGCTGATAATCACATAGATCCAGAAGTGGATGTGAAGATTAAGGGCGAAGAGGTGATTAAAGGTGATGAGGCAATTAAACACAAAGACATTAAAAACCAAGTGAGGGAAATGGAAAGCTATTATAACTAAGAGAATCATTTTCATTATTGGGATGTGTTTGATATCTCTACGGAAGCTAGATCTAGACAAATTTGCATCCCTCAGAGGATAGGTTGTAAGAATTTATGGAGGACTTACCTTATATTTGTGTTTTCGTAATTTAGGAAAGACAGATGCTAAATGAGGAGCAAAACACTTTTAGGTTAACTTTAATGAATTCTGTATGCATAAAATTGAAGACTTTATCATGTCAGAGTGGTATGTTGTAGATATTGTTGATTCTGTGATCATTTATTTTTTAAAATTACTGACCAATAGGTTATCTTCTGGGTAACCCCTGGTATTTCTACTTGGGGTCAGGAGCTTTCAGAGATAAGGAAATATCTTACCTCTTCAGTTCAGGGGAATTTGGGAACACACCCAAGAAAGGGAATAACAGATTATGCCAGAACTGGTGCTTACAGAGGGGCCTAGACATGAGGGACATAGGACATGAGCTGTAAATAAAATATCCCCCCGCCACCAACTTTTACACTAATTAAGTGTATCATGCCAGCTTATTTAACTCCTCTTACTTAAAATTCATAAAAATAAGGTCCAGAAGTCTATTTGCCACACAGGGAGTCTAATTGTCAACTGAACACTTTGTATAATACACAACATCAACGTAGGAGGGTTTTTAAAATAAATTATAATGAAAGCATTGAAACACTGTCAGGAACTTTCATATAAGCTATATCAGCAAGTCAGTTTATCTGGTTCATGCTTTGCTGAGCACTTTCATCTCCTTTGATCCTCACAGCAGGCATTGTTATCCCACTTTTACACACACAATTATGCAACCTTCGACAAATCACTTAACCTACTGGTGCCAGTTCCATCCTCTGTAAAATAATGTGATGGAGTGACTATTCTTTGACATTGTTTCTATTACATTCTTATTTTTATTTGACCATGGGAATTATCAATCTACTAAAACCAACATGACTAACTCTGTAAAAAGCAAAATCCTACTTTCCATTAAGCACAACTCTCCTTCTGTCATACATAGGAAACGCAGCAGAAATGCCGCCAGTGTTTGAGACTTACAAATGCTACAATCCACATCTTCAACCCATCAAGGGGTTAACATTTTTAATTGATCTACATATTAGAGATATTTATTAACAGAAAAGTAATAGCATTTTTGTGGGTTTATATTTTCTTCTTAGTATTCAGTGACCTGTCTGGAGTTAGCTCAGGAAGTGAATTGAAACGTTGCAAAATTTTCAAAGTAAACCATACAGTCGGTGTCCACCAAGTTTGAACACACTTTTCATTTGTCTCTCTTGCTGGTCTATTCATAAGTAGACCTGACATGTAAAAATAGCTCCAACAGTAAACCTTCGGTTTCAAAGTGCCTACCATTCCCCATGAGTGCTTTTATAACTATAGCTTACTTTGTAGTAAAGCTGTAATGACAGCTGTCATCAAAAGGCTTTCATGAAACATTTGCTGACCTTTAGATGCTCCATGTAACAAGTGCTGTTGCACAGTCTTCAGGGTCTTGCTTTGGAATTTCCTACTTCAACATAGTTTTCATAGGTTAACCTTTAATATACTAAACAAAATGGAATAATTCATGTGTTTTATTTCCCTCATGGCTCTCTTATTCCATATGTATTCATTGAGTCCCTCTCATGTGCTAGGAAAAGGATTAGGTCTCAGCTACACAACAATGAACAAAATAGACATGCCCATATCGATTTGGAAATTACCACCTACTGGTTTTACTAAACAGTGAATGAAAAACTATCAAGTAAATGTTTTATTAAAATTTTGACAAATGTCATGAAGAAAATGTGTAGGATATAAGAAAGAATAAAGTGATGGAGGACTGCTTGAGAACTAGAATACAAATAAGGGCAAGACCTGTGTGAGAAGTAGAGGCCTGATAGAAGAAAGAAGCTACTCACCTGAGACACAGGCAAACACCACTGCTCTGTTCAGAGAGGATGAACAAGACAAGAGCACCAAAGTGGGTAAGATGAGGTGCTTTGTAAAATTCAAAATGTTGTATACCTTCAGAAATTTTGGTCAACTCACACTACAAAATTATATTCCTATTGATAATCCTGATATTAACCTTTGCTTTGGCATTTTTAGATGTTTATGACTTCAAAGATTATGTATAATAGCTAAATTTTTAAAAAGAAGAGGTTGGCATCAGTTGAATATCTCAAACTTTGATGTTGATGAAACATTAAAATTTGTGATATTAATAAATCCTGAACATCTACTTCTTACAAAAGAATTTTTTATTTTTTACACAATGGTGTGTTGCTCTCCAGTCCAGTATTATAGTGGGTAAATATATTCTGCAAGAGATAGAGTAATGTAATCCACTGACAGACTGTAATTCGATGTTACCTAGATACTGCTGATTGTGAAGGTCACAATCCAGCAAAAGTAATGACAGAAATACCTAATTCCTCTCCTATGAGCAACTGTCTTTGTGCTGTTTCAACTGTCCCTCCTTCATCAATTTACGCCTTGGACTGTATAACGTTCTCATACTTTATAGCACTTAATGATTTCTGGAATATATTTAGATCTCTCTTGTTTATTTCTCACAACAATATAAAAGAGATGGGAGGGATAATGTCCCATGGAAGGTAGACAATCCATAGAAGGTCATTTCTGTCCTGTTCCTTAAATAGCTGGGAAATTCCCAATTCCTATATCATTATATTAGTGCTGTTTTCATTCATATTTGTCAAAAACCTATATCCTCTGAAGCACTCCAGAGTAATTTACAATGGATATCCATTGAGAGTGGAATAAGCATTGATGTATTTTAAAGGCAGCAGGTCAGGGCTCTTCAAACAATGGTTCCCAAAGTAGGATGATTGAAAATATACTCTGTGGGATCTGTCAATTCAATAAGATCATTATCATATTTTAAAATTCATGTTAAATTTCTAGTATCTGTAATCTTGAACAACACTTCATCTTGATAACACTGATGCTCATGTAATAAACAATGTCAGCAGTATTTCAAAGTGCATATTATTTTTGAGCTTATGTCTGTGTGTTTACTTCTAGTCTATGGCATCATGATCATGTAAAGTGTCCATGTTTAATATATAGTATAATATATTTCCTAAATTGAGATTCATTATGTAAGCGGTTGCTAGAAATACTCAGACTATACTAATTTAAAAATTTATTTTCAAGTCTTTCCTTCTAATTGTATGTCATAAAATAACACCAGGAATAACTAGTAGGGATATCATTTTCGTTCTTTATAAAGTACTTTTTTCCCAAGAACATATAAAAAGTTTTCTTGGCTAAGAAAATAATTATAGAAGAAGTAAACAAATCAGAAAAGCCTTAGAAAGTTCCGTATAAGTGACACTGAAAAATATAAATGACAGTAACTATGAAGTTAGGGATCTTGAGTCTGCTCTGCTTGGACAGATTTTCTAAGCATGCCTGAATAAAGGTTCCAGCACATAGGGGAATTAATACAACCATGTTTTTTAACCTAAACTATATTATACATGGCTCTTTGTTTCTGATTTTTCTAATTCCCTTTACCTTAGTGACTCTGTAGAGAGTTTCTAATCCTGTTTCAAACGATCAGTTCAGCATCTTCCCAGGCCTCATGTGAACAAATATGAAAGATCTGAAAGTGCAACTGCTCAAAACAATGGGGGCTCATTAACATTGTTTTAACAAGCCTTAGCTTATGCAAGCCGTGGTCTAACATGCAGCTCTAATTTGAATCCACACTTCTCAGCATGGTAATGAGGGCTCTGCTGAATGCCAGTGTTTGTGCATATACATGAGCACTCTGCATTTAATTCAATCCAGAAAACAGAAACTTTCAGATTCAAGTTTAATTTGGCATTGGATTAACAATTCTGACAACCTTAAAGAGTTCCATATGAACTCATATACCTCAAAGAAGGTTTAAGAGGGAACGAGGAAATAGTGTATGACTGACATTTACTTTACAAGAAGAAATACTTACAGTTCTTCTAGGGGTAGTGGGAATCATGTTTTTCTGTTTCATTACTGCATTAACAGAGTAATTTGTGCTTAGGTGTGGTTTAAGAGAAAGAAACCTGTGAATCTCAGTTTTGCTACATAGAGCTGATGCAGGGCAGGCGAGTCCCACAGTGCATCGGAAGGTTCTTGGGTTTGCCCAGGAAAGAATTCAAGGGCAACCTAGAGGTGAATGGAAGAAAATAGCGTTCTTGAAGAGGCAGTGGTACAGCTCCATGACTGCTCCTGCAGAGCAGGGCTATCCAGTAGGCAGAGAGAAGCAGCTCAGGGCAGCTTTTCAGTAACATTTATACCCACTTTTTAAAACATGCAGATTAAGAGGCGGTTTCTGCAGAAATTTCTAGGGATGGGGGTAGTAACTTTTGGGTCATCGAGCCATTGCCATGAAAAGGGGGGGGGTAACTCCTGAATTTTACCCCGAGTGGCAATGGTAAACTAACATGGCACACAGGTGAGCGTGTCTAATGCAAAGCTACTTCCATCCTGGCCCTGTTTTAGCTTATTCTTAATTTAGTCCAGTGTCCAAGCCCTGCCAGGGATCTCCTACCTCAGAACCATGTGGCCTTAATATGTTACTCAAGTTTTCACATCAGCAAAATATCTTCCTATAGTATGATTGCTAACATTGGAAAATAAAATATATATTGAATGATTAAAATAAATATTACTTTTATTCAGAATTAATGAATCAATGAAATGATGCACTAATATTGTACAGAGTATTTTAAAACTAATTTTACAAATTATAAGTCATGTAAATATTTTAATTAAAACTGGTATACAAGAGAAAGTATATTTCTTTTTTTTTTTTTTTTTGAGACGGAGTCTCGCTCTGTCGCCCAGGCTGGAGTGCAGTGGCGCGATCTCGGCTCACTGCAAGCTCCGCCTCCCGGGTTCACGCCATTCTCCTGCCTCAGCCTCCCGAGTAGCTGGGACTACAGGCGCCCACAACCGCGCCCGGCTAATTTTTTGTATTTTTAGTAGAGACGGGGTTTCACCGTGGTCTCGATCTCCTGACCTTGTGATCCGCCCGCCTCGGCCTCCCAAAGTGCTGGGATTACAGGCGTGAGCCACCGCGCCCGGCCAAGAGAAAGTATATTTCTGAGATTTTTTAATTTACTATGAATGAAGTGTATTACATTTTATTAATTCTGAAAATGTATTGTTTAAAAGGAGTTTTTAAATGAAATGCATACAAAGGTAAATATTATAAAGGTAAATATCTTTAGGCTTACAGTTATAATAAGGAATATTTTGGGGGCATGGGTTGGCTAGGAAAACAGTCAACTTAGATAAAACAAATATTTATGAAAGAAAAAATAAATATGAAGTTTTTCTAAATTTAATTGAATTTTCATCTTTGCCTTCTATGCCTTAAGAATATGTAACATATTATTAAAATATTGAATGCTTTTCCCTTGTTTATTTGCTAGTGTACTCAGTTATAAATTATGTTCCATACTCAAAACCAGTTTAAAGCAATTAATATGTAAAAAGTACTTTTATTCTATTTTACATAATTCTCTTTTTTGCTTAAAACTTTATCATAACTCCGCATTTACTCAAAGACAAAGTTCTTATTACCGTCCACAGGCTGCTACTATTTTTTCTGTAGTTAGCCTCCCTCAAGCCCTGTAAAGCCCTATAGATTATTCTCCAGTTTCCTCTCTCATTTCATCCTTCATTTATTTCCTTCTGACCCACTTCTTTCATTCAAATTGTCACTGGCTGATTCCTCTGTGTCAGAAGTTCTTCCACTGGATATTCTTATGGCTAGCTTCCGTATTTCTCCAAGTCTTTGGTCACATGTCACTCTTCCAATGAAACCTAGTCTGAAACACCATATTTGAAAATGCCACCCACTGTGGTACTCTTACATGCTTGTACTTTTATTTTATTTTTGCAGAGTGTAATCTATGTATTTACATGTTTAATAAGTATGTAGGCTTCATCTCTCCATTTGGAATGCAATATTAAGTACATTAAGTAATATATTTATAGATTTTGTTTATCATTTATTGTTTCCCCAACAAAAGTATAAGATTCTTACAATAGTGGTTTTGTGTTTATATTTACTTCTATATTACTTATATTTTGATGCTGAATCTATTTTTGTGATTATTGAATCTTCCCAGGAAAAACAATCCAAAAATTAAATGTTAAGTTATAAATTCCTTTATGTATTTAACTGTCATATATTTCAGTTCATACCAGATATTTTATAGGCTGTATAAAATTGTCTTTTAATTATTTACATGCATTAATGCTAAATTCCACCTTACATTAATATGGCTACTTCTCATTTGTTATTTATTGTGGTAACTAACGTTCTAGTTGTTTAACATAATTTTTAACTTTTCTTATTATTTTAAACCACTGTTGTTTCTTATAATTGGAATGTAGTCAGCATTCTATTTTTTTAAGCTAACAAAATAGTCTCTAATTTAACAGAGGACATTAATGAATTTCTCTTTAGCATAATAACAGTTATAATTAAATTTTTCCTTTGTAGTTTTATTAGTCATGCTACTTTTCCCACTTCCTATCTTAATTGGGGTTTGTTAAGATTCATTAGTACTTACACAACTTTCCTTTAGGGAATAGTTCTCTTCTTTTTAGAGCTCTTATTTAGAACATATATTAAAACTTCATAGTTTTTTTCTAATCCATTTTAATTATATATAAAATAAATTGATAGGTAAAATATTCAAATATGTATTTCATTATTTATATATAAATGTGATTAAAATACGTATTTCATTTCAATTACTTTTATATACATAATGCAATGTGTTTTTAAATATGTATCAAAGCTTCATTGCTAACTATACCCTTCTCAAATTGTCATCTATCTCTAACTTGTAACTCTTGTGTTCTTTTACGTTTTTAAAATTATTTTTGGACTGTAATTTTTTTCCCCAAATTGGGATATGTTGTAGTTCATAGGCAATAAGTTCTCCAATATCTTTGGCTGGTTTCATCATTTAAGGGTTGTGGTCCTATTTTTTCTTTAGCCTATATATTCTTATATCAAGAATGAAGAAAGAGTAATTCAATGCTTACATTATTTTCCTTGTTTGTGACTTGTATGTTCTGCCTGGAAGCTTGTGAGACTAATGTGTTTTTTTTTTTTCTTTGAGATCACAAATTTTATAATTTATTCCTAGGAACATATATTTTCTAATAAATTCAGTTTGAAATTTATTGAGACATTTTAATCTGTCACAATTGGGTTCTATTGTTTAATTATTGGCATTTTACACTTGTCCTATTTTGTCTGCTGAATTTATTGGACACCTTTTTAGCCTTTCATTCTAGAGTTTGACATCTTTATATTTTTACCCAGTGCTTGATGCTATTTCTGACACTTCATTATTAAGGCTACAGACATAGGCTTTTCTCTCATTTAATATAATCTTTTATAATTGAATATCTATGTTTCCTTTAGTTTATGAGTTTCTGCGAGTTTACGTTTTTAAGCTAAGCTGAATTAATTACAACATTTATGAAGAGATGTTAGAATATGTAATGTTTTTATTTTGTTTTGCTTCTTTTGAAATATATTCAAATACGTGAATTTAATGCCTTAAGTTTAAATATTAACATTTTGTCAGCATCCCCAAATTGTGATCAATCATAGTAATCTAACTCTTAAGACTGTGACCATTTCGAAGCATAGATATTGCAAATTACAGACTGTTTTTTGTTTTTATGAGAAGAAGAAACATCAGGTTTAATTTCAAGAATGACGTGTCATTTGGCAATTTTCAGACTGATGAATCTAGTGAGGTACATTTAAAACATGTATCTGTTAAGTTTAAGAGAATTTCATAAATTAGAATCAGTTGGTTATGCCTAATCAGAAAAGTTGTATGTAATTTACAGAAGTCATCCTAGTGGAATTTTGAACACTAAATGTTCCATGGGCATATTTGTATAATTTTGTATCCCTTCTCATATGATAAATTTGACATAATTTATTATATATAACTGAAAATATGAGACTATATTTGCTTCTTTTGGAATTTAAATTAAAAAATGATTACTATTTTGCTTTAAGAGGATACAAGGTAAATGTGCAGAATATTTATTCCTTCAATAGTTTATAAAAGAAAATGCTTTAACTATTTATACTGAATGGCACTGATAATAAATTTAAAAAGAAAAACTTAAGGCTTACCAAAAAATGTAATTCATCCATATGGTTATCTTGTTTGTATGAAAATAGTGTATTAATAATTCAAAACACTATATCCCTATGCATACACACTATATCCTTATTCTGTGGCTTAGTGATATTTAATGTAAATTATGCAAAATGCAGTTTCAGAAGAAGTCATCACTACTCTCAAAAAAGTGAAAATCTCTGTTGAGGTTAAACCAATAATATTTTAACTAATGGTGAAGAATAGCACACATATTATCAAAGATATTATGTTAACAACAGACTAACTTTTTTTCTCTTTTAGCTCTAGGGGAGAAACATTAGGGCACATAGTCTGTTATCAATAACACTAACTGTAAGACAGCATTTGATCAGGAAAAATGTGGATGAAGAAGAATAAAATTTATTAACTTTCCTGTGCTCAGCAAACACGTTTCCCAAATTATAAAGATATTTAAGAAATTATATTATCTAATTTTAAATTATTTGCCAAGATTAATTAAAAACTGATGCCTCTGATACAAATGGTATGTTAAAAACATGTCATTGTATGTGCTACAATTTTATTACCTGATCTTAATTCTTAGGTTTTATGTTTTCAGAAGAAAAATGAGGTGAATGTATGGATATTGAATGCTCTCAGGCTTTATATATCGAATATTTAAAAGCTAGAATTATTTATATAAAGATGTTTATAAGTTTATTTTTTATATTGTTAGGTAATCAGTAATATTACCTTGTACTTGCTTCACTTTATGGAATGTATCAAGCATTTTAATAAAGAAAACCAATTTACAAAGGAAGATTGTAACATGGAGAAGGAAGACTAGTTTGTCTATATCTACCATGTAAACTTAAGATTTAAAAACAATACAAGCTTGCATTGTTTTAAATTAAGCACAAGTAGCTAAAAGTAAAGGTAATTCTTTTTATAGATATCCTCTTGGAAAACCCTTAAGTTTTATCAAAATAATGCATATTAATTTCTGGCTTCCACTTAGAATATCGTATTAGTCTATTTTCATACTGCCATGAAGAACTGCCTGAGACTGGGTAATTTATAAAGGAAAGAGGTATAACTGACCTACAGCTCAGCATGGCTAAGGGAAACCTACAGTCATGGGGGAAAGCAAAGGGGAAGCAAGGCACCTTCTTTACAAGGAGGTAGGAAAGAGAAGTGCCTAGAGAAGTTTGAAGAACCACTTATAAAACCATCAGATCTCATGAGAACTCACTCAACATCATGAGAACAGCATGGAGGAAATTGCCCCCGTGATTCAATTACCTCTACTTGGTCTCTACTTTGATAGATGGGGATTATGGGGATTACAATTCAAGATGAGATTAGGGTGGGGACACAAAGCCTAACCATATCATAGATAGAGAAACTTTGAACAGTGATGGGAGTGATTCCACCCTAACAGCAATAATAGCAACAAACTTTAGACATAGTGCAAATTCATAACTTCTTAACTGATCAGAGGAACCAAGATGACAGGGAAACTGATCAACCTGATATAAGAAAAACTAGATACCTTCAAGGTGAAATAAAATGCAAGCACTTGCTTACCTGGAGCTAATTATGTCAAGTACTATTTAAGAAGAATTCAGCAAAAGTTTGAAATAATAAAATACAGTGCAAGTGTTACTAGTGATAATGAAGGATGGAATAGATACTAAAAAATATTTTAGCAACTAGACCTTCAATCTAAACAAAAGGAACACTAGAGAAAACTATTAAATTTTATGGTACCCAAGGGTAACAATAATAACAACTACAAATCCAAAATTCACAGGTTGAGGTAGTTTACAAGGAAAAGTTGATCATTTCTACACTCGTAAACTACTTCACCCTGTTTTTTCTTACTCATCGAGTTTTAAATACTATCATAAAATTAAGGAATATAAAAAGATCATAAAAATACATTGTCAACAAGTGACATAATTAATAGAAGCAGACTCAACTGTAACACACATGTTGGAAAATACATTTTAAAGTATTATTAAAGTATGTAATGGGAAAGGTGGATAACATGCAACATAAATGATTACAGGAGAAAGATGGATATAGTAACTAAGAATCAAGTGAAAATGTGAGTAATGAAAAAACACTAACAGGACATATTTGTTGACCTCAAACTGCTGAGAAAACAATTAGTGATTTCTGTAAATGTTAACAGGAATCATCCAAAAATAAATGATTTTCTAAAAAATTGAGAGAGGGTCTTCTTTCCCCTAAGCTGGAGTGCTGTGGCCTGATCTTGGCTCACTGAAACCTTGACATCCTGGGCTCAAGTGATCCTCCCAAGTAGCTGGCACTACAAGTGTGTTACTATGTCTTTTTTTTTTTTTTCATTTTTATTTTGGTAGAGATGGGGTTTCACCATGTTGCTGAGTCTGATCTTGAACTACTGAGCTCAAGCTATCCACCGCCTTGGCTTCCAAAAGTGCTGGTATTGCAGGTGTGAGTAACCACACCCAGCGCACATTTTTTTTTTTAACATGAAAAAAAAAAAAACAAAAAAGAAAATAGAACGTAAAGAGCTGCAGGATATTATCAGACAGACTAACATATGCATAACTGGAGTCCCAGAATAAAAAGAAAGAGAATGAGTGAGAAGAAATATTTAAATAATATCCCAAGTTTTTCCACAATTAATGTAAGATGGAAGTTTGGGTCTACCCAAATAATAAGGAGCACTGAAAATATAAACACCCAAGTATATATAAAAATTTAATTTCTCTATTTTGATATCTCTAAAAGGTTACTGAATATCTCAAACAAAATTAATAGGAACATATCGTGTGTTTATAGTATGTATAAAAACAAAATGTATGACAATAAGAGTATAAAGAAAGGAAGAACTGAATTGGAAGTGCGGAGTTTTAATGCTATTGTGCCGCATATACAGCAGGCATAATATTATGTAAAGGCAGGAGCTGACTAATAAAAGATGAATACAATTTTTAAGGCCAAGTTTTAGAATTTCAAAATACTCTTCCTTGGAATTTAATATGCCCCATCTCTACCAAAATAAATATGAAAAGTAACATAACATGAGTGTAGTTCAATGAATTTCTACAAAGTGATTAATACACTTGTAATAAGTTTCTTTCCAGACTTTGGATTTTGTTTTTTGATTTTTAAATATATTTTTCATTTTATTTCTAATTGATATATAGTAATTGTGTATTTATGGGGTACAATATGATGTTAAGATGTAAGTATACACTGTGGAAAGATTAAATCAAGCTAACACATTTATCTTGTCAAATATTTTTTATTTTTTATTTGAGGTGAGAACATTTAAAATCTACTTTTTTAGCAAATTTGAAATATACAACATATTATAATTAAATATTGTTAATATTTGCAAAATGGATTACTACCATTTATTCCTTTTGTCTAACTAAAGCTTTGTACCCTGTGACCAACATCTCCCTTCTTTCCATTCACTGTCTCCAATCTACAGTCTCTAGTCACAAGCATTCTACTTTCCAATTCTAGGAATTCAACTTTTCTAGATTCCATATATAAGTGAAATTGACATGAGGTATTTGTCTTTCTATGTCGTGCTTATTCTTTTTAGCATAATGTCATCTAGTTTCATCCATGTTCTTGCAAATGACAGAATTTCTTTTAAAGGCTGAATCTTCTTCTTTTTTGTGTAGGTACCACATTTGCTGATGAATATGCTGATGAATATAGATGAATACATCTACTGGTGAACACCTATGTTAATTTTATGTCTTGTCTATTGTGGATAATGCTGCAATGAACATGACAGTGCGTATATCTCTTTGATATATTGATTTCAATTCCTTGGATATATACCCAGTATCAGGATCAGTGGATTATACAGTAGTTCTAGTTTTTTGAGGAATTTTTATACTCTTTTCCATAATTCCTGTATTGGTGTATATTTTCATCAAGTGTGTAAGAATATTTCCTTTTCTGCATGTCCTAACCAATACTTGTTAATTTTCATCTTCTTGATAATAGCTGTTCTGACATCTCTTCAATAAATGATGCAGGGAGAATTGGATATCTACATCTGTAACTATGAAATTGAGTTCTTATCCTATAATATATACAAAATCAACTCAAAATGTTTGAAATAATTAAATATTAGACCTCAAACTGTAAAACCAATAAAATAAAACATAGGAGAATACTTCATGACATTAATATTGGCAATGATTCCTTGGATATGACCCCATAAACACAGGCAACAAAAGCAAAAATATACATGTAAATGGAATACATGAAAGGGCTTCTGCACAGCAAATTCAACAATTTACACGCTGAAGAGACAAGGCATAGATTGGGAGAAAAAATTTGCAAACCATACATTTGATAAGGTGTTAATATCTACAATATATAAAAATCTCAAATAACTCAATAATAAGAAAATAAACAACCATCTTGAAAGCCATCTTGGAAGCAGAGAGTAAGCCTTCACTAGAAACTACATCTGCCATTGAATTGATCTCAGATTTCCGAGGCTCCAGAAATGTAAGACGTAAATTTCTGTTGTTTATAAATTACCTAGTCTGTGGCATTTTATAACCCTGGGAATAAATTAAGACATGTTTTTAAATCACTTCTATTTAGAAAGACGTTGGAATTCTTAGTTTATTAAGAATGCACTAAAATAAATAAAAAGATATGTAAGATTGGACATGAAGAGCTAAAACTCTGTTTACAGTTACCATACTGTCTCTCTTAAAATCCTAAAGAACCTACCCAAAATTTAATATAACCTATAAATAAGCTTAGCAAACTCATAAATATTTATATACAGAAAAGCCATTTTGATTGACAAATACTGGAAATAAAAATTGTACATTAAAATAAAATTTAAAGGTTATTATTTATAATGGCACCAAAAACATATATTTATGGAAAAATTTCACAGAATATATGCATGATTTGTATGCTGAAATACACTAATGAAAGACTTCAAAGAATACCTAAGTAAATCAAGTGGCATTCCATTTTTGTGAACTGAAAAACACAATATAAAAAAGAAGTCAATTCTTCCTAAACTGATTTATGGATTCAGTGTGATTCTAATCAGATTTTCAGCAAGGTTTTCCTTTTGGAAATCAATACATTATCTTAAAGTGCCCCTGTTTACAGAAGACATGATCTTACATATAGAAAACCCTAAAGACCCCATAAAAAACTGTTAAAAGTAATAACTGAATTTAATAAATTTGCAGGATACACAACACACAAAAAGCAGCAGCATTTCTATACATTAATAACAAATAATATGAAACAAAAATCAAGTAAATAATACCATTTACAATAGCTACATAAAGCCCTCTTACGAATGAAGTTAACCAAGGTGGTGAAAGACTTTTACGCTAGAAGTAATAAAACATTATGAAAGAAAGTGAAGAAGGCACAAATAAATGAAAGTATATACTATATTTATTGACCAGAAATTTTAATATTGTTCAATGTCCATACTCTCCAAAATAATCTACAGATTCAATTCAATTTGTAACAAAATCCCAAAGACATATTTTTCAGAAATAAAGATAAAACCCTCAAATTTATATGAAACCATGAAAAACCCTGAATAGTCAAAGCAATCTTAAATCAAAAAAACAAACTTGGAGGCATTATATTACTTGACTTCAAAATATACTACAAAGCTATATTAATCAAAAGAGCATAGTACTGGAATAAAAAAATCAAGCTGGGCCAGTGCAGAATCCCTTTCTGGGAATGTTTGTAGTGGATCCAGGAGAGAGAAGTCCTATTTTCTTTCTGATTAGAAAGCTAGGATGGCAGAAACCCAGTAGCTACCAGAGGGCCTGAAAGAATGAAGCCCACAGAGACACATAGACCAATGGGATAGAATGGATAGCCCCAAAATAAATCCACATACTTATGGTCAATTGATTTTCAACAAAGTTTCCAGGAACACACAACAGGGAAAGGACAGCCTCTTCAATAAATGGAGTTGGGACAACTAGATACCACACGCAAAAAAATAAGATTAAATTAAACTCTTATCTCATGCCATATACAAAAATCAACTCAAACTACAATGAAAACTTAAAAATACAACTTGGAATCAAAAAACTACCAGAAGAAACCATAAGTGAAAACTTCATGACATTGGCATGGGAAATTAATTTTTGGATATGACTCCTGAAAGCACAGGCAACAAAAGCAAAAAGAGACAAATAAGATAACATCAAACTAAAAAACTTGTGCACAGTCAAGGAAACAATCAACAAACTGAAGAACGGCCTATGAAATTGAAGAAAATATTTGCAAACCATTTATCTGATAAGAGATAAATAAACAACATGTATAAGAAACTAACAACTAATAGTTATTTAACTTGTTAATAGTAAGAATAAAATTACATTATTAAATAATGGGAAAATGTTCTGAATAAATATTTTTCAAAAAAGGAATAAAAATGGCCAACAGGTATATATAAAAAATAATCAACATCACTAATCACCAGCAGATTAACATCACTAATCACCACCAGATTAGTGCAAAATTAAAGCCACAATAAGATTTCACCACATATGTTGGAATGACTATTGCCGAAAAGAGGAAAGGTAAAAAATGTTGATGAGGATATGAAGAAAGGTAATCTTTTTACACTCCTGGTGAGAATGTAAAGCCATGGTAAACATTATGGTGTTTCATCAAAAAAATAAAACTATTAACTTGTACCCTGCAACTTTACTAAATTTGTTTATCAGTTCTCAGGATTTATCCAAAGGAAATGAAATAATTATACTGAATAGATATCTGCACCCCCACGTTTATAGCACTATTTACAATAGCCAAGATATGGAATCAACATAGGTGTCCAACAGATGAATGGTTAAAGAAAATGTGTCTACACACACACACAGACACACACACACACCACAGAATACTATTCAGCCACAAGAAAGAATGAAATCTAATCATTTGCAGCAACGGAGATGAGACTGGAGGGCATTATGTTAAGTGAAATAAGCCAGCAACAGAAAGTTAAGAAGTGCATGTTCTCACTCATATGTGTAAGCTAAAAAAAAAAAGTTTATCTCATAGAAATAAAAAATAGAGCAGAGGATATTAGAGGCTGAGATGAGTACAGAGAAGGTGGGGACTGGTTAAAGGATACAAAATTTCACTGATCTGATTACTGTACATTGTATTTATTGAAAAAATCACTGTGTCCCATGAATATGTACAATTATTATTTGTCAACTAAAAAAATACATGATTGAAAAATAGCTAGAATATAACTACTATATGATCCAGGATTTCTCCTATGGGGTATATGTTCAAAGGAATTCAAATAAGTATGTTGCAGAGATAGTTGCACTCCTATGTTTACTGAAGCCTTATTCACCATAAGATCTAGAAGTAACCTAAGTGTCCATTAATGGATGAATGGATAAAGTAAATGTGGTATATATACAAAATGGAATAAAATTCAGTCTTTAAAAAAACACAATTCTATCATTTAATATAACATGGATGAACCTGGAAGACATTATGTTAAGTGAAATAAACCAGTCATAGAAAGCCAAATACTGCATTATCTCATTTATTTGTAGAATCTAAAAAAAATAGCCTACTAAAGTAGAGAGTAGAATGGCAGTTAACAGGGGCTAGAGAAGGTAGGATGGTTGGGGAAATGTTAAAATAAAAAGGATTTGCTGAATTCTAAATTTATATACATTTATATTCTAAAATCTATGTAAAAGGAAAAAAATGACTTAACAAACATTTTTGAAAAAGAACAAAGTAGGCTTACTCACATTACCTATTCTCTGTACCTATGATGAAGATATAGTAGTCAAGGTAGTGCAGAATTGGAAAAGACATAGATATATAGATCAAAGAAATAAAAAATAGTCTCCAGAAATATGTACTCAAATTGAAGATCAATGAATTTTTAACAAAGTTCTAAAGGGAATTCTTCGGAGAAAGAATAGTCTTTTCGTAAATAGTGTTGGAACTATTGAACACATGTATGCTAAAAATGAAACTGAATCTGTGTCTCCCATCCAGTTAAATCCTCAAAATGTATCATAGACCTAATGAAATTTAAAATTAAACAACATGAAACAGTCAAGCAAACAAAATATTTCCACTAGAAATCACAGGGAAAAACTTTTGTGATCTTGTACTAGGCGAAGTTTTTTTTAGGTACATCACAAAGGCACAGCTCATAAAATATTGATAAATTGGACTTTACCACAATAAAGACATTGTACTCTATGAAAAAATATATAGCATTAAGTAGATGAAACACAAGCTACACACTGGTAGAAAATATATTAAAATCACATATCTGCATCCACAAATATAAAGAACTCTCAAAAATCAATAAGAAGGAAAGCAAATATCCCTAACCTTAAACAAAATATTTGAACAGTCACCTCTTCAAAACAGACATATGGATGGCAAATGAACATAAGATGCTGAACATCAATAATAATTGGGGAAAAGAAAATGAATATGATAATATGTTACTACTGCATGTTTATTAAATTTCTAAAAAATTACAAGTACTGGCAAAACCATAAAGCAACTGGAAGTCACAATGCTTTTCTTAAGAATGCAAAATGATACAGTAACTTTGGAAAACATTATTTCAATTCCTTGTTTAGGGAGCATTTACCATGTGATCCATCAATCCCATGCCTAGCTATTTATCTATGTGAAAAGAATAAATAAATGTTCACCAATAACCTATATGTAAATATTTATAGCAGTTTTATTTGCAATCAACAAAAACTGAAAACAGTCATTTGTGCTTCACCTGCAGAATGAATAAACAAAATGTATTACATCTATACAATGGAATACAATCTAGGAATACAAAGGAATAGATTAATGATATAGGAAACTATATGGTTGAATCTAAAATGGAAAGAAGCCAGAATCAACAGGCTTCCTACAGAATTGATTCAATTTATTTGACCTTACAAACACAAAACTACAGGAAGAGAAAACAAATTCATGACAATGCCAGGGGAGCCACTGTCTGTAAAGGAACATGGAGGAATTTTTTCCAATGTTGAAAACACCTTGATATTGGTGGTGGTCACATGACTGAATATGTTGATAAAACTAAAGTGGGTAGATCTTATTCTATGAAAAATATACTTACTTAAAAATGGAAAATCACATTTATATTCATTTATTTTTGCAGATAGCTGATAACTTTAAGTTCCTTCCAATTTAATTTGTAGCTAATTCTTATTTAACAAGGGGAATTAAATTCATTTTCCAAATTATGTAGCAAATCTACTATTCAATGAGAAAAAATATCTAGCCAATTCTTTTAATGAATTTGTTTTATTTGTTTGAAATATTTTAACATCTGATAGTCAATATTTTGTGTCTGGAAGTAATTTTTAACCAAATAATACTGTAAGTTTTGAAAAAAAATATTATAATAATAAAGATAGTTCTGCTCTTTGAACATAAAATTGAGACTCTTCCCCTTGTGAAACAATTATAAAGACTGAATTAATTGAAAGACACATATTCTAGTTTCAACTATTTTTTTTCAAAAGCACGTCAAGTAAAGGCTATAATTACCTTTTGTGAAGTGACTTAACAGCTCATGTCTTGCGATATAGTTTTTCAAAATTAATATTTCAATTTACAAAGAAAAACTGAATATAATTAAGGTATAATACTTTAAAATAATATTGTAATTAAAGCTTACTATGTGTTAACAGTGGGAATAAATTACACATGGAAACATTTGGATAATCATGTTGTATTCGTATTCTAACATCAGATATCTCTCTTCTCTGGATATTTTCCTTTTAAGGTAAAATTTTTCTATCTGTAACCTAAGGGTGCCTAGAAGAACAACCGAATCTTCTAGCATTCCCTACAGCTAACCACAACTAAACAAGGAGACATAGAAGGAAAATGCAGGATAGAGCTTTTAGTTCATCTCCTTGAGAAAAGAAATAGTGGCTAGTGTGGGTTCTCTTCTTCTTCTTCCTTGAAAATGTCTTGCAACATGAGATGAAGTTGAGAACGGAAGTCAAAAGCTAGTGTTGGCGGGACAGTTAGTGAAAGACCATGGGTCCTTGGTGCCATCATGAGGTTCTAATACAAATATTGTGTTGATTACTTTTGATCAATGTGTCTGACAAAAAACTGTAACTAATAATCTCATTTAAGCTGATATATTTCCTGTCATTACTACTAGCAGGCAAACACAATTCTTAACTGGTATGGTTGATGCTAAAGTGAAATGAAAAGACATGGATGGATAGTAATTACACTTGCAAACTGATCGGATCTGTGGCTTAAAAATCATGTAAACTCGGATCAAGAGGTCTGGAGATCGAGACCATCCTGGCTAACACGGCGAAACCCTGTCTCTACTAAAAATACAAAAAAAAAAAAAAAAAAAATTAGCCGGGCTTGATAGTGGGCGCCTCTAGTCCCAGCTACTCAGGAGGCTCAGGCAGGAGAATGGCGTGAACCCGGGAGGCAGAGCTTGCAGTGAGCGGAGATCGTGCCACTGCACTCCAGCCTGGACGACAGAGCGAGACTCCGTCTCAAAATAATTAAATAAATAAATAAATAAATAAATAAAATAATCATATGAACTATACAGTGGAGCATGGCTTGAAGCAGTAAAAGAATGAACATGAAAACTATGGAGGTTCCTATCTCAGATGATGATAATTTTGGCAGGTGGATGGCAGTGGAGATGAAGAAAGCCAGGCTAAATATAGTAGTTTGGAAAAGGCTCAGTTAAAGAAAATTAAGATGCAAAACCTGCTTGTAGCCATTCACCTAGACCTTCACTCTATGAACCCTTTCGTGCAAGCTGCTAACAACCACATCTCTAAGCTAAAGGTCCCTGATTTCAATAATGGGTAATTCCAAAGGCAATCAGTAATATGTATTCATATACACCCTTAAGTCTTATTGCTTCTGGCTTCATGTGTTGAACAAGTGTGACCTGCAGTCTTTTCTACAATCTTTCTGCTGACTAATTTTTGAAAATTCATAAAATACCTATATAATGTGAATGTTTCAGCTTGTATGATTTGGGAATTCTGAAGTACCACACATCCTTCTCACCATTTGGTTGCACTTGACATTGCATTCCCAGACATTTCAATCTAATGCTTCAGTCTAAATTACTTGCCAATTTCCTCTATAGAGGTGTGCTGGAAAATTCATACGCAAGTGTCTATACCATTACACATTTTTTCTTTCTTTCTTTCTTTCTTTCTTTCTTTCTTTCTTTCTTTCTTTCTTTCTTTCTTTCTTTCTTTCTTTCTTTCTTCTTTCTTTCCTTTCTTTCTCTTTCTTTCTTTCTTTCTTTCTTTCTTTCTTTCTTTCTTTCTTTCTTTCTTTCTTTCTTTCTTTCTTTCTTTCTTTCTTTCTTTCTTTCTTTCTTTCTTTCTTTCTTTCTTTCTTTCTTTCTTTCTTTTTTTTTTTTGACATAGTTTCACTCTTTGTTGCCCAGGCTGGAGTGCAATAGCATGATCTTCACTCACTGCAACCTCTGCCTCCCGGGTTCAAGCGATTCTCCTGCCTCAGCCTGCCAAGTAGCTGTGATTACAGGTGCCCACCACCATGCCCAGCTAATTTTTGTATTTTTAGTAGAGATGGGTTTTCACCATGTTGGTCAGACTGGTAGCGAACTCCTGACCTCCTGTGATCCACCCGCCTCGTCCTCCCAAAATGCTGGGATTGCAAGAGTGAGCCGCCGCTCCCACTCTCAGCCCACATTTCTTAGTGTATGGTGAACTCCTAAATACAATGACCTACACATAGTGGGGAGTAATTTCAGTTCTTTTTTAATTAAAAAGAAACTAAAGCAAAGTCATTGTTTTATTCATTTTTCTGTATAATGAATAAGGTGCTAAATGTCAATGTATTTCAAATTCTAAAACAAGTAATAAAGAAAGGGTACATTTAGGCTTAGTCCTGTTCATTCTATTGAGTTCTCCAATCTTTAGTTGTTGGTAACGGTAGCCAAGAAAGAGGGCACTAATTATATAGAAAGAGTGCAAACTACGAAATGAAACTTTAGATATCTCCACAAAAAGAGTCTCTAAATTTTATTTCATTGGGTGAAAACTTTTATTTTAAAAATTGTTGATTAAATGTTTCATACTCTGAAGTACATGATCTAAAAGGTAGTTGCAAACTAAACATGAAGTGGAACTATGAATAGAAAATCAAAATTATGACATTTTTAACTTAATGTAAATAAGGTGTATTTCAAGGAAACATTAACACAACTGCCAGTGGAATTTGAAAAGGGTTAAAAACAGAATTTTCTTTTTCCAATTTCATAAGCTATAAAACTATATTTCGTAGTATAGTAATTTTCCAAGCAAATCAATTTTTTTTTTATTTTAAATCAATGTCAAAAATATTCTAGAACTCAGTGTCAGAAAATGTACTGAAACTCTTGAAAAGCAGTTGTCTCTGAGCTATCTGGATAGAATACATTAGAGAAATTTCATATCCATCAGTAAGAATTTATAGTTTGAAGTGTAGATGGGTTAACTAAAACTGTACTACTTCATCTATTATTTCTATTTCAAATTGAGTGACAGAAAATAATTTAGAGAATGAATAGGAAATGAGAGAAATGTACCTGGAATGTATTGTAATGTGTAAATATGTGATTTTCAACATTTTCCTAATAATTTTGTTGCTATTAACTTTGTAGTCAATTCTATGAATTCCTCTGAATAGCATAAAGGCATGTTGCATAAATTTAAACATTTTCTTGTGAACATTCTAATTAGCTTTTATGGTGTTTCACAAATCATTAGAATGCTAAAGAGCAAGACAAAGCTTCTTCATTGTAGGCCAACATGTTCCATCAACCAATGTAGTTTTCTCTCTGATCACCACCTCAGGTTCTCCCTGCTTCCTCCACCCCATGCCACAGTCCAAACCACTGCTGGTACCAGCAGATCTTTTAATCTTTTTCCTTATTTTGCTTCTCTCCATTCCCCCACCTCATAATTACCTTCCTTTTTCCAGTTAACCCTTACATCTACCTCCAACGTCAGTGCTGCATACATTATTCTCTTTCCTTCAAGTTTCATGTTTGTCAATATCAGGCCTTCTCCACTGAGTAGTCCAATAAATGGATATCGTTTCTTCCACACTCAAGTACCCAACATTTAGGAAGAAGACAGTTTACACTCTTATCTTCAATGACTTTAGATGTGTGTTCGGTTCTTCTGGTTCATTCTTATCATCCTGTTATATCACCTTCACTTGTTCATTGTCTGCATTCTATGTAGTCCACAGTTTTCTTTGAAAATGAGAACAAAGCAAAAAGAAAAAATCCAAATACAGGTTATTGCTCTCTTTTAACCACCCCTGGTGACCAGCAACTTCAAGCAGCTTCTCTACTGTCGCTGCTCAAATAATTGGCTGTCCTCCAAATCTGGAAATCTTTAATGATTTATCTTCCTTCTTTAACTTGTAACTACTGAAAACTCCTGATATTTCCTACAATGTTTGATTTTGTCATGTATCTAGTAAATCCTTTGTGGGGATAGGGGAGATTTTCAAGTTTTGTTACCACAGGCAAATCATTAACTTATCTCTACCATTCTTGCTGCAACTTCTCAATTACCTTTTAAATATAATTACTTCGCCCCTATAATTATTTTATATGTTATTCTAAAATTAAAATTAGGCTGAACACAGTGGCTCATGCCTGTAATCCCAGTATTTAGGGAGGTTGGGTGGGACAGGAGGATCACAAACTCAGGAATTTGAAGCTTCACCAAGTTAGGTTTGCACCACTGAACTCTGTACTGGATGATACAGCAAGATGCTGTCTCAAATGAATAAATAAATATTTATATTTAAAATTAAATTATATTAAATTATATTATCTACCTTCGCAAAGAATAAGGCACAAATTTCAACCACATTCTAAGTAAAGAAAAACATCGAGCTTCTTTGTTATGCAATAATAATTAATGTATTAAAGATGGTGTTTTAAGATAGTAAGCATTCTATAAGCATCTTGTTCTCATCATTATTTTTAATATGTCTAACTTACACTTTATTAATTCTTACTTCACTTCTCAATTTATGCTGATTACTTATGATGTGTACTTTTCTCTTGGATTTCATTGTGTTTTTACCTCTTCCTAAGGGCTATTTGAGTTGACTATTCTTTTCGCGGTCCTTGCTTAATAGACAGGGAGTAAGATAGTTTTGTATTTTTTTTTTAATTTAGTTATTCCTGCTACCATATATATTAATTTTTTATTTTAAACCCAATGTACATGTTCATTAAAAAATCTAGCTCTTACATGTGATCCTGGTTTAATCTATTTTCCTTTTTCAGTTCTCAATGAGATATCTTTGAGTGGCATGTTTATAAATGTATCTTCTTATTTATTACTTCTATTTAATATGTAAGGCCCCAGGTGGCAACCATGGAATCTATACAATTTTTATTTGTATAGCACTTGAAATGAGCTCAGATTTTTTTCTTGTTTTCATTTAGTTAATATATAAATGTAGGTAATCTCTGTTATTCATCATTTTAGCCTCTGATTTATACCTTTGTAAATCCATTATTTTAGACTCATTCTCACTAAAATTAACTTTTCAGACTGTTTCTTTATCAAGGGCAAGGATGGATCAAGGGCTTAATTATGCCTATTACTTCAGTAATTTACATGATTCTTGGGCACAAATGAGAATTTATTCAATATTTTTTGTATGTATTAATAAAGCAAACAGCAAAGATCTAAAAATACCAAGTGACATTGGTTATATAGCGAGACATAACCAATTTCACTAGGTTTATTTTTTCTTAACTGACAATGAAACACTTTATATTTTTCTGTGTCCTAGAAAGTTGTACTAGCAAAGGGTTTTGTGTCTAGCAGGACTAATATGACCTTAAGATACTGCATTTAGAAACATTTTTTTTTTTTCTGCCTGAAATACAGCACTTATTGAAAGTCTAAATTAAATACAAGTAGAAGTGCTTTTATGAAATTCTATTATGGCTCATAATTGAAGTCTAACAAGAAAGCCCATCATAGGACACTACTAGCTGATAATTCATGAGCTACTGACATTTCAGGTTTTAGTTCTTAATGCATAGGAAACCAATTATTACCCAAATGACAACATATGTCTAAGTCTCATATTGCCAAGAACTACATATTCAATCATTCTACTTTTGACTATTCTGTGGCTTTCTTTTCAGTCCTATTTATTGTTGTACATGTGTGTACTTTCCAAACTGTCATTTGCTGTCATTTGTGTACATGGGATAAATGAATGAGTCACTCTTTATCTTTTTTTTTTTTTTTTAAAGAAATCCACTTATTCTAAAAGGCAAAAAAGTGCTGGGTTTCTTCCAAATTGTAGTAAGAAAGTTAATTGGAAGCAATAAAATAGTAAGTTTCCAAAATGTTATTCTTAAGCAAAAATCAAGTATGTTTTATACTCCTGCAAAATGAGGAGCATTTCCATTTATTTGCTACAATAAATACCCAGAAAAAAAAAAAAAAACAAACAAGGAATAGTGTGCTTTATTTTTCAACATGTATGCAAGGAACCCCTGTCTTAGATTATTCAATATGTAGATTTTTGGACTTTATCTCCACTGTCTCATCAGAGTCTCATTTTCATAAAATTAGGATTCAGACAATTTGTTAATCATTTTTAACTAAAGGTTAGAATCAATGATTTATGTCTTATCATTGGTTTTGTTTGTTGATTAATTTTTCGCTTTTGATTATGTTTGTTTTCTCTGTGAAAGTTTGAGATAGGATTCCTGTGAAAATGACTTTCAGTGTACCCAGTCTTGCAGTTTCAACTCAGGAATATGCTGGGGGGTAATTTGTGTTTTGTGTTTTGAAGCTGGCAAGTGCCTAGTCAGAGTCTATACATTTGTCAGAAATGTTAGGAAGACATCCTGAGAGTAGGTTGGTGCACTCTTTTCAATGTACGATGAGATGTTGGTGTCAGGATGATCTGAGAGTTTTTGTGTGATAAACACACACACACACACACACACAATTGCCTTTTTACAATTATTTATATGGCTGCCCTTTCATTAGGCACCACAAATTATTATCTTTCAATTACTAGTTGATACTATATTAAAAAAGCAAATACTGTGTCAATATAATGCTGAAAGCATAAAGAAAGGCTACAATTAAACATGAATGAAGTCATACTATAAAGAAAGTTTTCCCAGTACTCTGTGAGTTTTCTGGATATCGAGAAAAATATGTATGTGTACTTAATGTGTCAGTAATGTTGCAATCATTTATCAATTAACCTTAAAATAGTGTAATATTTTTAAAAAGGCAATGAGGTGTTTGCTAGATTAATTAGGACTCAACCAGGAAATAGCATAGTTTATATAAATATAGCATATGACAAATGGCATAGCACATGGTCTTTTAATGCACTATTAAATTGCAACTGTCTTGGGTAAAAGAAATATACATAAAGATTGTCAGGAGAACTTAAAGTAATATATCATCTTCTCATAAATAATAGTTACCTGTCAGCATGGAACTGCTTTGTGTGCAGTAATTTAAGTTAAAGAGTAATGTTTCTATTGCCAGTGTACCTGCTCTGTTTCAGTATACATATTTTTAAACCCAGTTTCAGAAGCATTTAAGCCACTACCTATGACTAACAATAAAAACACATGCATGGTTTAGATAGGAGAGTTTTACTATCATATAATTTTTTAAAAATCACATGCCCAGTTTCAGTGCATCTAGTTATATACCATGTAGCCACGTGGTAGAAAAAGTGAAAATTTTAATTAAACTAAAACTATTTTATTTTACTTATTCTTAATTTGTTTTAATAATTGGTTGCTTTGCAACATTACAATTTATTATATACTCATCTTATTTAATCCTCAAAATGACCTTCTATGAAATAAAGTTTTATGAATTGTATCATAAATATAATAATGATTTTTCTTTTATTTATTTTTATTTCTTCTTAAAAAAATAAAAACGAGATACACGTGCAGAATGTGCAGGTTTGTTACACAGGTATATGTGTGCCCTGATGATTTACTGCACCTGTTGACTGGTCCTCTTAGTTCCGTCCCCTCATTCCCCATCCCCCAACAGGCCCTGGTGTGTGTTGTTTCTCTCTGTGTTCATGTGTTCCCACTGGTCAACTCCCACTTATGAGTGAGAACATGTGGTGTTTGGTTTTCTGTTCCTTTGTTAGCTTGCTAAGGATGCTGGCTTCCAGTTTCATCCATGTCCCTGCAGAGGATATGATCTTATTCCTTTTTATGGCTGCATAGAATTCCACGGCATATATGTGCCACTTTTTTTTTTTTTAATCCAATCTATTGTTGATGGGCATTTGTGTTGGCTTCCTGTCTTTGCTATTGTAAATAGTGCTGCAATAAACGTACATGTGCATGTGTCTTCATAGTAGAATGATTCATATTCCTTTGGGTACATACCCAGTAATGGGATTGCTGGGTCAAATGCTATTTCTGGTTCTAGATCCTTGAGGAAGCGCCATACTGTTTTCCACAATGGTTGAACTAATTTACATTCCCTCCAACAGTGTAAAAGTGTTCTTATTTCTCCACAGCCTCTCCAACACCTATTATTTCCTGACTTTTTAATAATTGCCATCCTGATTGGCAAGAGATGCTATGTCACTGTGTTTATAATTTGCATTTCTCTGATGATCAGTGATGTTGAGCTTTTCTTCATATGTGTTTTAGCCATGTAAATGTCTCGTGGAGTTTTTGTAATGAAGTCTTGCCCATGCCGATGTCCTGAATGGTATTGCCTTGGTTTTTTTTTCTAGGGTTTTTATGGTTTTGGGTTTTATATTTAAGTATTTAATCCATCTTGAGTTAGTTTTTGTATAAGGTATAAAGAAGGGGTCCAGTTTCAGTTTTCTGCATATGGCTGGCCAATTTTTCCAGCACCATTTACTGAATAGAAGATCCGTACCCTATTGCTTGTTCTTGTCAGGTTTTTTGAAGATCACATGGTTGTAGATGTGTGGAGTTAGTTCTGTGGTCTCTGTTCTGTTCCACTGGTCTATATGTCTGATTTGGTACCAGTACCATACTGTTTTGGTTGCTGTCGTCTTGTAGTGCAGTTTGGGATCAGGTAGTATGATGCCTCCAGCTTTTTTTTTTTTTTTTCTTTTTGTTTAGGATTGTCTTGGCTATACAGGGTCTTCTTTGATTCCATATAAAATTTAAAATATTTTTTCTAATTCTATGAAGAATGTCAATGGTAGTTTGATGGAAGTAGCATTGAATCTATAAATTTATTTGGGCAGTATGAATATTTTTACAATACTGATTCTACCTATCCATGATGATAGGATGTTTTTCCATTTGTTTGTGTCCTCTCTTATTTCCTTGATAAGTGTTTTGTAGTTCTCCTTGAAGAGGTCCTTCGCATCCCTTGTTAGCTGTATTCCTAGGTATTTTATTCTCTTTGTAAGGACTGTGAATGGGAGTTCATTCATGATTTGACTCTCTGCTTGTCTATAGTTGGTGTAAAGGAATGCTTGTGATTTTTGCACATTGATTTTGTATCCCAAGACTTTGGTGAAGTTGCTTATCAGTTTAAGGAATTTTTGGGCTGAGATGATGGAGTCTTCTAAATATAAATTCATGTCATCTGGAAACAGAGACAATTTGATTTCCTCTCTTTCTATTTGAATATCTTTTAATTCTTTCTCTTTCCTGATTTCCCTGGCCAGAACTTCCAATACTATGTCGAACAGGAGTGGTGAGAGAGGACATCTTTGTCTCGTACTGGTTTTCAAAGGGAATGCTTTCAGCTTTGCCCATTCAATAAGATATTGGCTTTGGGTTTGTCACAAATAGCCCCTATTATTTTGTGATATGTTCCATCAATACCTAGTTTAATGAGAGTTTTTAGTATAAAGGGATGTTGAATTTTATCAAAGGCCTTTGGGCAAAGACTTCATGACAAAAAATGCCAAAAGCAATTGCAATAAAAGCCAAAATTGACAAATGGGATCTAATTAAACTAAAGAGCTTCTGCACAGCAAAGGAAACTATCATCAGCATGAACAGGCAACCTACAGAATGGGGGAAAATTTTTGCAATCCACCCATCTGACAAAGTTTTAATATCCAGAATTTACAAGGAACTTGAACAAATTTACAAGAAAAAACAATCCCATCAAAAAGTGGGCAAATTATATGAACACACATTTCTCAAAAGATTTTTATTTTCATGATCCTAATGCTAATAAAGATTCAATAACCTACTTCATATAATAGATCAAATAAGTATTAGAGTCTGCATGAAATCCATTACTGTGGAATTCCAAAGGCTTAGCTATTTTCAAATTATTATAAACTCCTCTCAGATTCTGTGTTAAGTGACTAGGTAATAATTATCGACCAAAGTGAAACTTTCAGAGATTCTGACTGTAATATTTATGGCTACATTACTAAAAGTCATTCCAATTATATATTTGATTGGTTGAAAACTGGATTCAATAGAAACACGGAATAAACAGTGTAAAACCCTTTGGATGTTAAAAATTGAAACATTTAGTTTTATATAAATTTTGAGTAGATTTATCATGCTCAATTCTGACATTAGTTTATTTATAATAAATTATATTTCATAATAAATTTATTTTATAATAAAGTATAAAATATAACCTTTATTTCCTAATAAATTTATTATTGATTATTATGAAATTTATTTCCTAATAAAGTACAATAGATAAACTTTATATAGTAGAACTGAGGTATATATTGGTGAGGGGAGCATTACCATTATTGAAAAAAAAGTTTGTATTTGTGTTTGTAAGCTAGCAGAGAAAGAGCTATAATTCCATGGAATGGACTCCCTAATTTCAATGGGGATGATAAGGTCCCAGAGTACCAGAATAGTGATCACTACTTAAGAACCAGAGACATTAGTATGGTTATCATAATGAGCAGCAGACTCAGAACAAACCTCAGAATTGTAAACCAATAGTAATTACAACATTGACCAATCAATCATGGTATCCTAGGACAAAAATATATTTTTTATATTATTACTGCCAAGATTGTATAAAATTCACCTCTTTTTTTGTCTTTCAAAAACTTAAAAAATAAAACAAGATAAGAAAAAACAGAAACAACAACAAAACTTGAGCCATCAAAAAGTTGTATGCAAATTTTGCAGTTCTCTGTCAGTTCACAAGCTTGGAATCCCTTCAATAATGAGGAAGTTCCCTTGAAAAAGGAGTCTACATTTTCAAAACAAACTATTATACATCTCATACCTGGCATTCTCTGAAAGGATGTGTATCACAATGTGAGCAACTGCACAGGGGAAGAAAAAAAAAATAAGCAGAAATTTCAGCAATTAATGATTCAAAGCAAATATTGATAGTTTAGGAGCCAGAATGCCACTTGGGCAAATTGAATTTTGCCTGCTTAAACATTATCACTATTCTTGTAGTTCTATAAACCAGATCTGTGATTATTTCCCTATTTTCTGAATGTATAGTTAGAATGGGCATACAAAGTCATTTTGGAGTCCACCTATTTGCTCTCTAACATACTTAAGAATATTGCTCATCTTGTCTGCCAACATGATTAATCAAAATAACACTACATCACTGAAAAAAAGCATTGAAATTAGTTAGCATATTAGAAAATTAAAAGAAGCAAGAATCATGATATTTTTATCACAGCCCCACTTAAATTACCTGACTGAACTATTGTAATAGGACAACAATGTCCCCATTTACAGTGGTTGTTAGAGAGGCTTTTTTTCATAAATAAAATTATAGTACTAGCATCTTAAATGTAGAGATTGATTTGGATTTGTTAAACATAATAAAAACTTCTAGCAAGGGCAGTAGGCCATCTTCCACATTATGCTTGAGGGACCATCATCTTTCTGGAACAGAGAATTATTTAAACCATAGAGACTTTCATCAGTTCATTATTCCACTCGTGACATCACTCAGACCCACTATATTGAGCCATCATGCCAAGATAATATGGTGTCCACAAAGTAACATATACCTTCAGTATCACTGGAGAAATTGTTACCAAACTCTGAGACAGGAGTCCCACTCAAAGCGAGGGACCTGCTATTTCAATAAAGTTATTTAGGGACCTTTGCTTGCCCTCCATAGAGAAAGGCAAATTAATTCCTTTTGAATCACTTCCCTGGAGAAAGCAGCACAATATTTAAACCTTCTTAAATTTGGAAGAAATATGTAACTCTAATCTACTTATTGCATTTCCAAAAAGGCTGTTGACTTTGAGTAGGGGTACCAGAAGAAATAGCCGTCTGGCTTGTTCTCAGGGAATCCAGTGATCCTCAAAGTATCAGCCAGTGACAAGTTCTGATAGGAAACACACAGGAAGTAACTTTGGTCCAGTGCAATTCTCTTTTTAACAAGTATTTAATCTTCTTCAAACAAAGAGCTCTGGCTTATAATTTGGTTCTCATTGAGATTAAAAACAAGAACATGAAACAATGATTTACTATGTGACCTAACTCCATTATGAATTATGTGCTGTTCTAATCACTAAGCCAAAAATAAATGTGAGCAGCATCATTGCATCTTTAAGTGTAAGTTGCTTGATCCAGAAGACATTCTAAAGGTACACATTTCTCACTAGTTCCTCAGGTTATTCCATAATCTCTACCTTAACTCGTAACTATGAATGGATGACTAATTTATTTAATTGACTCAAGAGGAAAAATAACAAGTGTGACTTACAGATGGCATTGCCTATTTGAAATATTGTCATATTATACCCCACTTAGTGAAGGCTCTGATGGAAAAAAAGGACAAATTTTCCTTTGTAAAATAAAGTGATATGTCTATGGTTAACTGTGGCTAGAAAAAGGAGTCATCCAAGTGTTCAGCAGTGCTAATTTAAGAGCTGTTATTAATAATTTTTTTATTTGGTCAGGGATTTGTAGGAACTAGATTGGAGAAGAAGGTACTAGGGTAGAGGATTAGAAACAAATTAACTTTGGAGAACGTTATATAAGTAAACATCTTAAAATAAACTATAAATTATAAAATTTTCTCTGTTCCAAGTAAATTCTCAAGACTGCAATGCTTTCAAAAATTATCTGAGTATAATCACTTTTTAGCGGATGCCAGTTGACTCCTTTCCCCAGTCACCACAATGTGCACATGATAGCTGTATGAACAAAGAAGGCATGGAAGTGAGAAAGTAAGTTAAATATATATAGAAAAATAGATATAAACTTTTTTTCTTCGCAAGATTGTTGTAGCTATTCTCACGTCTGAGTTTCCTACGTGCCTAAAATACTGTCAAACGATAGTCCCCCAGATGAATTTACTGGTGGCAGGTTGATTATATTAGACCCATATTAATATGGAAATAAAAGTGATTTATCTTACTGGAATAGAATATTGACTTGCCTTTTGATAGAACCATACATACTCCATGCTTCCACTAGATCCATCATAATCTTATTCTTTTCAGTATTGCTTCTGACTATAGAAAATCTGATATCAAAGTATAAAAGTTATCAAGTTAAATATTATGGAATTAGTTGAGTCCCTACTCCCCCACACTCATTGTAAGAAATAGTTGAGCACAAATAATAGTCCTCTGACCTATCAATATTAAGTCCAGATGAATGATATGGTTTTGCTCTATGTCCCCATATATGTGGGGACATAGAGCAAAACCATATCATTGTAACGTAATTCCCATGTGTTGGGACTGTAATTCCTATGTGTTGAAAGAAGAACCTGGTGGGAGGTGATTGGATCTTGGGGGCAGTTTCCCCCATGCTGTTCTCATGATAGTGAGTGAGATCTCATGAGATCTGATAGTTTTAAAGTGTGGTACTTCCTTTTGCTCTCTCTCTCCTGCAACCATGTAAGACATGCCTTGTTTTCCCTTTGACTTCTGCCATGAATGTAAATTTCCTGAGGCCTCCCTAGCCATGCAGAACTGAGTGAATTAAACCTCTTTTTTAAAAAAATAAAAAATAAATCACCCAGTCTCAGGTAGTTCTTTATAACAGTGTGCAAACAGACTAATACGCCAACTGATGAGGTTGGAATGCTGTCCTGCAAGCTGTTGGCTATGCTACTAGACAGTACACTAAATGGATGCTATTTGAACTACACAAAGTGCACCTGAATTGAGAAAATCAGAGGTGAAAGTAAGAGTGGTGCTGCACATTATTTCCACATCATATGAAACTAAGATTTGCTTCCTATCCCTGTTACTTCCTCCTTTGAAAGTTATAAACTTTGGCACCCAAAGAAAAATATTTACATTATATGGGTTTGCAATTTACTCATTAAACTGAAATTTGAGTGTGCCTTCCAGCAATTTGGGACTTCTCATGCATGGCACAGACTAACCAGCCAAAATAGATGAATCCCTTGCTTTATAAAGCAACTCACAGCCTGCACTATAGCTATGTATTGTACCCAAGGCTGTATGGATTTTATATTTTCACTATGTGTCAAATTATTATACACTTAATAATTACATTTCATTTTCTCTGAGCAAAACTTCAGGGAATTTCAAATTGTAAACCTAGGGAGAGGTTTATGCCTTTTATAAATTATTCAAGTTAGTAAGGAGGAAATTGTATGATCCCCTTAAAATCTGGAATGACTGAACGAAATCCTTCTAATGGTGGGAGAATTAATAAGACGTCTTGAGAGTATTACTCTGTCATACTTATTCTAAGAAGGGCAAAAAGCTTCACAGTATGCAAACTGACAGAGAAAAACTTTCTAATGTGTGTGTGTATGTGTGTATTATGTTGTGTAGTACATAGGATGAAAAGTCTAGGATCAAAATTACTGACATCATAGGGAGTGTAGTAGGTCATGGCAATGCCCTTGGATTCTGGGATTGGGAATTATGAATAAATCAATTATAATTCCCCATGGTTACTGAGATAAACTTCAAGCAGTTATTAAATGCATGTAAGCTTCAAGTAGCTATTAAATGCATATTTAAAAAATACAAGCATGTGGTTTCCAAACTGGCTTTCATTTCTCAAAATCTCCTAGTAGATTCCTCAGCTAAATAACAATACTCATGAACCCTTGACTTCATAGGAGGAATTTTACCTACTCCAATGATTTCATCTGCAGTTGTGTCTCACATTCTGACTCTTTCTGCCCATCCATGACTTACCAGACTTTAAATTGCTGGGGTATGTTCAAGTTTTTGATTTTATATTGTATATATTTAGTATATGTCCTACCTAATTTTATTTAAACTATTTTATCCTAGTAGCACATGTTTAACAACATTTTCTGGAATGGATATATTAATAATATCCTTCTTTTATTATTTTACTTTTTCAAAACTTTCTAAAATAATAATTTATTACCCACATTTTATGCACATGCTCACACACACTCAGGAATATCATATATATATCTTTGGGTAAAGTACCCCTTAAAATGCTGGCATTCAAATTTACCAAAAGAGCTTTTACTGTGAGAAACAGAGGTGAGCAAGTTTAATTTTCAATCAGGATGGTTAATCTATCTCCTTTTCCCTTTGTAAACCTTTGCTGAATATTTTGCACTAATTATTTTCTATCCCAACAAAATTTATAATTATTTTAATTTTTCATTGTTTAGATATTTAACAGTAGTGTTGTCTGCACTGGAGTATAATTTGCCATTTTTGTTTCATGTCACGTGTTCCTTGCAATAAAGAAACTAGGTTCAATTTTAATGATTTCATCAAAATTGTTATCTGTGCTACAGGATAACAAACTCACATTGTTTCTCACGAAATTTCTGACAGCAGAAAGTGAACTTATCAGTCTTTTAAAATTAAAAGCATTTTTTTCTGATATCTTTTTTGGCTAATCAAGCATGGAGCCATCAGGAAGCCACGGTTTAATACCTATGTATTCCTTTCCATATAAGTCTTATCAACATTGCACAACTTGCTGCTCTTTGAGACACTGTTGCTACTATACAAAGTACTCATTAAAATCACACTTAATTGTAAGAGGGTGTTAAGTATGCTAACATACTTTTAAATAAGTATTTTAAAAAGTTTATATTGTCATTTATGTCACTAATACTATTTTGCAGTTCTATTATCAATTTGCAAACACATACAGTTTTTAAAGTTTTGGGTTTTGTTTGTTTGTTTGTTTAAGTAGCATGTTCAATTCCTTTTTATTTCAACTGAAAATTAAAAATGAAATAAAATGGCCGGGCACGGTGGCTCATGCCTGTAATCCCAGCACTTTGGGAGGCCGAGGCCAGGAGATCGAGATCACGAGGTGACCCTTTGGGATCACCTTTGGGATCACGAGGTCAGGAGATCGGACCATCCTGGCTAATATGGTGAAATCCCGTCTCTACCAAAAATACAAAAAATTAGCCAGGCGTGGTGCGGGTGCCTGTAGTCCCAGCAGCTCGGGAGGCTGAGGCAGGAGAATGGCGTGAACCCGGGGAGGCGGAGCTTGCAGTGAGCCGAGATCTCACCACTGCACTCCAGCTTGGGCGACAAAGCGAGACTCCGTCTCAAAAAAAAAATTTTTTTTTAAATTAAATTTCTGGAGAATTAAGACAGGAATTGTAGCGTTAGGTACTCTGAAGTGGATAAAAGTAATATGTGGACCTGTGTTTATTACATAATACTAAATAACACATATACTTGTGGTTAAACATAATATCTAGGTTCAGAAATATACTCACCATTCCTAAAAATTCTTAAATTAAAAGGAGACTGATATGAAGATTCACAACAATGATTATTTCCAGAAATGCATAAGTTTAAGTTTTAATAAATACACTACTTGAAAAACTTTGGGGGTTTGGCTTCCATATAGAGTCCATTTTCTAGAATAGGTACTATGATCCTTGAAATGCTATTCACTACTCCTTCATTATCAATTTTATCAATTCCTTATTTACTTATAGTCTTCTACCTTTTCCTTGGTTGATCCACAACTAAACTGAACTACATGAAATTTCCTGCATGTTTTTCATAGTCATTATCTTGGTTCATTCTCACTCCCTTCTCGCTCTCTCTTTTTCTTACATGTACTAGCCCTGAGATACATTTTTCATTTTTCAATTTTTTCATCATTATGAATCCTAATTCAATAATCATGTTAAATGGTACGTTTTCTAGAAATCTTTATTTTATAGCTTCATTTAAAGTTGTTTCTGTACTGTATCTTATCATTAGTTCTTAGATCTAAATCAGTTTTACCCTTTAACAAAACTGTCAGCTTCTTCAGGGGAAATGCTCAATATTACACATATTTATACACCTATATTGCCCAGTTTGTTCTGTTGATGATGGTTTCTTGATAAAGTGAATGCCATTTATTTCCTGGATAATATATGATATAATTATATTGAGCTCATTTCAGTTATAAAATGTAACTGCTTATACTCATTTTTGTTTAGGTTTGAGCATTTCCCAATGTTCTACATTTTGGAGGATATGGCTGAAAATTTCAATGTGAACTATTTATCACTGATATTTTAAAATATATATCAGAAACTATTAGAAATTCTAAATTAAATAGTACATTGGCCAATGGATTGCATACAAATACATAATTAGGGACAAAGTCAAAGAAAGGCTCAGCAACATATAGTGATAATGGAAAATAAACTCATCACTCTTTAATTTATTTCTTATTCATTTAAATAGTTAATCAAACATTATTAGATCCATTTAAGAATTAACTGTATTGCTTCAAATCATTTTACTTAAAAATATACTATACAATAAAATAATATACCAGAGCAAACATCTTTTTTACCTTTTAGAGTGTAAGAGAAATTTTTAAGAGTGAAATATGACTAGATAAAGACATAATGACATTTAGATCAGTGCTCAAACACAGAATAGAATGTTACTTTTAGATAGAAAGGGAGAATATATAAATTGAACTTTAAGGGCTGAGAATAGAAGTTGAGTAGAAGATAATAAAGTTAATAAAAGGGGATATACACTTGAAGTTTCTAATATAAAAATTATAGTAATTACTCATTATGTGTACTAACCATTTATCAAGTTGGACATACAATATGCCAATCTCTTTCAAGGTGCTAAGAATCTAAAGAAGAAAGTCCGTTTTAAAATGAAACATTTCCGTTTTAAAGGAAACAAATGAAGGAATCAGTGTCCTAATTGCCATTTGCGAGTTGGGTCACTGATATTTATAAGACATTGTTAAAAACTAATGACAGGATTTGATAAGAACCAATTAATTTGCTCTACAAATAATATTTAAGGTTTTATTTATTCCACAAATGTTCATTGAATGTTTACTCCTTGGCGGGCACAAATTAAGTCCTTGGGGTGCCAGGATGCTCAGGAGAGACAAGATATCTGTTTCTTGATAGAACTTAGGTCTCATACTAATACTTCTAAGCAGCTGTAATAGGTCAGTCAGAAGAATAAATTAATGAAGAGGGAATCTCAGTGGTTTTCTGGACACCAGGATAAACAAGTTCTGTAACCAAGGTACTAAGTCATACCCATATGGAAGCTGGGCACAGTAGGCCTGACTCATAACACTGTACTACTCATTGACAAAGAATAATGGAGAGAAATGTATGGAAAATGAGTACTGCTATGTACATTTTCTTCTAACCCTATCCTCTATGAACTAATACCTGATTGATTATGTGTTTGTAATATTTAATTCAAATGCAGTCCCACTTGGGAATTTGTTAAAATGTAAATTCCATGGGACACCCTCCATACCTATCAAGCCAAAAGTCCTGGAGTTATTCTTCATAATCTACTTTAACAAGTTATCCCAGTAATTCTTAAGCACACTAATATTTGAGAAGTGCTCTTTAAAAGATCATCAACTAAATATTGAGCTTATAAAATAAATTAGAATAAAAAGTTTCAAAATAATATATTTTAAAATTGCTCTTTTTGCCTTGTTTTGTTTGTTGGTTTTTCTATCTTTGTGAATTATTTATTGACACTTCTTATACTTAAAACATCTGCTGTCTTTTCATCAAACTAAAAATCTTGTATGTCTAATAGTATCTTTACTAAGAATTTTCTTCTTCAAGGAAGTCAAGGCTAACTTTGAGAAAATAAGCAGAAAAAATAAACGAGTATACTCATTATGTATTCATAACATTGAACTTTCCCTTAACTTTGATCCTTGTCTTTCACCTAAAAAGTTTCACATTTTTGTCAGTTTTTCCATTTAAATGTATAGTGAAACAATAAAGTGCTTAATTACATTTACTTGACATCTTGAACTATTTGAAGAATTGCTTATGGTAAATACTAACAAAGAAATATCTAAGAGTATGCTACATTATTAAATATATTTTATATTCTGTATTACACTGTAATTTGATGTACACTACACTTCATACATCCCAAGTACTGTGATTTGATGGATAAAGTGGACCATTATATTTCGAAGATGGCATTGCCTAATATTATATGTACAGGGAAGGGAATGACATGCTATTCTCTTTTTAGTTAGAAAAAAATGATACAATATGACTTATACTTTATGTTTACTTTGAGCTCACTGATAGTAAAAAAGAATGGAAATCATTTCATTTGATCCAATATGACATTTAGATTTTTCCACTCCAAATAAACATAGTGGAACCCAGGATTTAGAATACAATTAATAAGTTTATTATGTTTACTTTGAGCTCACCAATAGTAAAAAAGACTGAAAATCATTGCATTCTATCCAATATGACATTTAGATTTTTCCACTCCAAGTAAACAAGTGGAACCCAGGATTTAGAATACATTAATAAGTCATCAAGGAACAACTGAACAATTGCAGTTATGTCATAGATACCAAATTTCTGGTGGGGATCAAAATCTGTCAAAGACAATAGCTGCTATCATGGATCATTTTCCTAAGTGCCTGGTTCCGCTGGAAGCACAGTGTAGATGGAAAGTTTAAAGAAAAAAAAAAATGGTTAGCGTTTCCTATGTGGTAACCCAGGCGATAATGATATAAACCCAATGGTCAGGCAATAGTGAAGGAGAGAGGAACAACAGAGGATTTTAATTAGAATACATTTGCAATGTTTTTTTAATCTACCTATGTGGTACACACTTTCACACTAAGTAGAGAAATTTGTTCTGATCATAACTTGTGAGAGTTGTCTTTAGTCATAGTTGGAATTGCAGTTATCAAAGATATGTCCAAAGTAGTATAAACCTGAAATTTCTGTTTTGCTTATATCCCTTTATTGAAATACATTGTTTCAACTTTCAATAGAGTATGCAAACAATAGGAAATTTACATGTAAAAATTTTTTTAGAAATTTTCCATGTAAAAATTATCATTTAAGGTAGTTTATGAAGTGCTTTGAATCAACAAGGCTTCACTACTGTCCTTTGATAGCTCAGAAATAAAACAGAATTATAAAAAATAATAACCTCATATAAGTGTTAAATAAAAATAATACCTTCTGTAAGGTCAAGTTTTTATCTAGATATACAGAAATATTTATAATTTATATATATTCGTACATATTATATAAATATATATAAAATAAATTAGGTGCTATATTTAGTATGAATTTTCAAAATTTCTTCCATCTCTTCAATCTAGCAGGTTTATGTACAGATTGTCTTTATTTTCTGCATCATGTAGTATAGATTCCCTTCCCTTTTTAAATTCTACTGTTTCCTCCTTCTTTTAAAAATATTTATAACTCATTTCTAATATCTAAAACTGCATTAGGCTTACATTTAATTTTTGTCAGGTATTACTGATAATTTCATTATACGTGTATATATAGACACTCTTTTTCTACTCATAATGAAATACGAAGCTTCAGGGTTTATTTTCTATTGTAAGAAATGCTAAGAAAAATTAGTTATACTTGCTTTAGGTAACATTTTCATTTCGCTTCAAATGCATTTCAAATAAAACAATAAGGCTGTGTCATTGAAAATCCATATAGACATAACAGAGTTATTTTTCCTTTTGTAGTCATAGCTTTAAAATCAATTATATGTGGGCAAAGGGAGCCTGATGATACCAACTGAGTCAACACAGTTTTATTGATAGTGGCCTGTCCTTACAACTGAAACATACTTTAGCCACGTGTCAATCATATCCTAACCGCAAAGCCTTTATTATTTTTCACTAGATTGTTACTTTCTTCTTAGTTTAAATGGATTGGAAAATTGAAATGCTATTTTACATTTTCTGCCTCCTAGAATAAAAAATAAAACTAATCTAAAATGTGGCAACCAGCAAAGTATCAACTTTGTCAATCACTATTGACATAATATTCAATTCTATCTGTATGTTAATATCAATTTATTTCTGGAAATGCATTTTTCAACCAAGAACATGAAGCATTTATATAATTTCAGTGAACAAATATGGAAAATTTTTAGCAATATGGTTTCAGTGATTATGTTTTGGTAAAATAGATAAAAAGCAAAAGTCAGTAAAATCCAGAATTTGTCTTTATTTATATGCCATTTTAGAGCTATTATTGGAGCTCAGAGTACTAGCTGATACAAGCAATATTCTGGTATAGATCAAAAGGTTATTAAAATATAACATCTTAATTATAAAATAGTTTTTAATTAACTTGTTTGAATTACAGACATTTTTATAAGAAAAAGGGTATTAACCAGTGTTGTTTTGTGTACTTCTTTGTATAAAGGAGGTAAACATCTCTAGACTTTATCATTTTTCTTAAGTGGTTAATATTATAGTGAATAAAAAGTTCAGTTATGAATTTTATATGAAACATATTTACATTGTTTTGTAGCAATTATTAAAACTAGTCTATGAATTGTGCTAAAATGCTTTGACTTTTTGTTAACTTGAGCTCAGAGCATGACTTTTTATAACAATATTTTCACTTCTGTCTCTGTTTATTTGGGCTGCTATAACAAAATACCATAATCTAAGTGACTTTTATAGATAAGAGAAATTTATTTTCACAGATACCAAGACAGGGGAAATCCAAGATTAGGACATCTGCAGATTTGGTGGCTGATGAAGATCTACTTGTGTCTCAAAATGAATTTGTGTTCATGGAGTGAAAAAGGGGTCAGGAGAGCTTTTTCAGGCCTCTTTCATATAAATGCACCAATCCCATTCATGAAGACTGTGCCCTCATGACCAGTCATGTTCCAAAGGCCCTACATCTTAATACCACCATTTTGGTGGTAAGGATTTTGATATGAATTTTGAGAAAACACAGATATTCAGACCATAATACTTCTAAAATAATCTGCTTGGAATACTTCAAATTTATTTCTCGAAATTATTGACTAAATTTATTTTTATAGCTCATTTTTCTCCAGCGTAATTTGTTTTATTTTGAAAAGTTTTGGAGAGCTTACTAGACAAAATTAAAAAATAGCAATGAAAGAAAATTAATAGCCTAATGGAAAGTTCCCTGAGTTTCTACTGTTTTATTCTTATTAAAACATTATATGAATATTATTTAAAAATCAGGGGCTATAAAAAATACAAAATTAGAGTGTCAATCTAATAATTTAAAACCGGAATGAAACACTTCAGAAACAGCAACTCTAAAAAAAAAAAAAATCAAAATTATATCATTTTAATTGGACAGAGAGAAAATTCAAAAAATAGCTTTTGAAATTATGCTTTTGAAATAGCATTTGTTTTATGAGTTCAATCACATGGAGTTGAAAAAGTTATATTCAAAATTACATTACTAGTTGTACTATTCACATCCCTCTTGCACCCAAAACTAATGTTTTTTAATCTAAGATGTCAGGTAAATTAGCTTTCACTAAGACGTGAGTTTGAGAGATGAAGAGAGTAGAATGTTGAACTATTAATTATGATAAAAATGTATAAATGGACAAGGTAAGTCTAATTTTGACCACATTAAAATATGCAATCATTGGTATGAAAATATTCAAAAATGTGAGATATTTATTTATAACTATTTCTGTCTCCCAAACACAATGAAGATATATTTTAACATATGAAAACTGGTAAATGATAGTTTTCAGTTCTCTCAAATAAAAAAACATAGGTCATATAGGAAGTAAATTATTATCAGTAGCAACTAAAAAGAACAGAACACGGAACTCATATTATTTTATTTTAAAATTATTAATTTTTTAAAAATTAGGCTGAAACAGTAATAATAAATATTTTAATGAAGTTGTTTCCAAACACTGATTAGAAGCTGTCAGTGAACTTTTCATGTCTATATTATTTAATTAGAGGTATATCTGAACTACTATCAAGATCATACTACTTTTATTTATCTTAAACATAATGAAGTATTTTTGGATGATTCCTTTAAAAAAGTGTTATTCAAAATTCGAATCATAAATAAATTGTTTACCCATTTAACTGGGACTGAGGAAATTATAAAATATAAGATGGGAGAAATATTTATTTCACAATTTAAAACAGTATTGAAGACAAATTCTCGTTATAATTACTTAAAAACCTCACTTTTGACAAATTTAATGTTCTCTTTTATTCCTAAAGGGAAATTATTCAAATTAAAAAAATTGTCCAAAACAGGATAACAACATGTAGCTTTAAATATATTTTAAAAAGTTAAATTACTGAAAGTCATATGTTTGTGGATGTTTCATTCCATCATGTATGGAGTATGTTTCATGTACACAAGCAAAATACTGGCTAACTTCTTAAGCCGGAGATGGCATGAGCAATAAAACTCATTTTCCTGTTGTCAAGAAGTCATCCTGAGTTAATATCCCTACATTTCTACTTAAAATTATGTAAAAACAATCAAGATTTCTAAAAAGAAACTGATGCAAGAAAGCCATGACTGTCCAAAATCACTAAAAATTGCTATGGAAATTACTAATTATTTCTTCAAGAGGCAGACTATCAAGTAAATAGGGAAATTGTACATAGAAAGATGAAAGCTCAGGTGTGTGTGTTAAGCAAACTAATAAGAGTGCTGTCTGGGCCAGCATGGAAAGCTAGGAATATTTATGCGTGACATATTTACATTCCTGAATATTATGACCCATGGAAAGAAACAACAAAAACTCTCAGAGTAGTAATGTAGCACATGTCTATTTAGCAACTACCAAAGTTATGTTCCATTTAGAAGTCTGATTACATAATAAATTTAAAAGAATAAATTTAGCCATAATGTTTTTCAGCCCTCAGACATTTATTGATTTACTAATAAATGAAATACAAGTATTATAAATAATATACTGATTATTTACTTGTATAATTTCTGTTTTAGTGCAGAAACTAAAGATTTTATATTCTCTTTTTTGCAATTTCAATTTAGTTTTGTTAGTTTGTTTTAATTGTACTTTCTATAACTTTTCTTCATGATCACTATGATTCTGGCTTCTTGGCACTTGGCATGTGTTGTTTTCTGGATGCTCATCTGTATTGTATTGATATTTGAGATAAGTTATATCTCTTAGAGCTCATGAATTTTTCTGTAGTTTATACTATTACAAAAATTGAAGTCATTATTTTGTCCATTAAATTAGAGACATGTTGAATCTCAAAAAATGGAAGCTAACAGAAAGTATACAGTGATAAGCTCATTATTATTTTCAAGTGTTTTTGAAAAATTAGATTTAGCTATCATAGAGAGAGAAGAATTTGCCTCACAAGCATTATATTATTTAACAAAGCAAATATTGCATATCACTCACCATCAATATCTTATTCTTAAATTTTCTATTTTGACATTAAAGAACCATTAACTAAATTTGGACTGCTATATGTGACTACGCTATATGTGGCAAAAAAAAAAAAAAGTATGAAGTATATATGTATGTGTATTTGTTACTGAAATGCCAGCGGTTTTGTGTAGGTCCTGTTGCTTGTTGCACAGAAAGCCAATCACTGAGACAATGAGTATTGCCAGGGAAGAAAGCTTTAGTTAGGTGACACAGCTGGGAAATGAGAGATCAGTCTCGAATCCATTTCCCTAAGTGAGTAAAATTAGGGGGTTATACAGCAGGGAATAAATGTAACTATCTGTGAAAAACAGGAATTTTGTAGGTGTAAGGAAAGATAACTTAGGCAACAGGAAAGAGGTGGTTCATTAGGTAATCATGATGGGTGATGATTATTGCATCATTATCCAGATGCAATAATCTGGTAAGTTTCTACTTGATACTGTCTGGGAGGCCCGATGGTTCATTTCCTGAGAAAGAAACTCAGATAAGCCAAATGTAACTTTCTCAAGTTTTAACACTGGGAGGATCAATTTCTATGTTTATTTTCTTTAAAAAAACATAAACATGAGTTCTATGGGACCATTAGTACTGCTTTATTTTCCTCAGTTCTTTCTATTGTTCACTTCTTCAATCATGGGAAATCTGGTCATGAATCTTTCTAGTTGCTTCATGCTGAGGAGGAGCAATGTGAGCAGCTCCATACCGTGGGTGATCAAATGGTCACCCAGTAATCAAAGGTTAACCTGAAACACAATCTTTCTCTCTCCAGTCCCCCACTTCCACCAGAGATAAATCTGACTACCTCTTATTAATATTTCACAAACATTTTGTTCAAAAAAGAAAACAAAATTTTACCCTTGTATGGTGTGTTATTAATGTTACAGCTAATTTTAATAAACTCTTATAAACAAATTATCTAATTTTGATTTGTTTGATTTGTTAACAGTTTCATAAACCTTTTGTAATCTTTTACAATTTTGTATTAAAGAGTAGATCAATTCTCCAGGGAAATCCTGTTATTCTGATACAGGGTCGCAAACACTGGCCTCGCATCAATTTGCTTTTGATATTAATGTTTAATTTATATAAAAACTCTAAACGAATTTTATCTCTCAGATTCGACCCTTAAAATTTCATGAGATTGTCCACCTCGTCCATGATAGTACTTGGGCCTAAAGGGATTGAATAGCTGAAACTTCTGTCAGTGCGTCTCACAAAGATAGTTCATTTTGATTGTCACATTCTCCTGGGTCTAAAGACGAGGCTTTGAACTGGTGTAAATGCTCAAGATTTAATAGGAGTTGGTATATTTTACAGATCCAGGATTCAAAGTCCTGTAACCTAACAGCACAAGGATTAGTTAACATGACATTTATACTACAGAAAGTCCTATCATTCTCTCTAACATGAAACAAATTAAAACACTCATTAGTTGTCTAGTCAGAACTTCAAATCATTTTGTTAAAGTGGTTGGGTTACTCTTTAGATACATCTATTTGCTAGCATTCTAGTAACAGAACTGTGACCAAAAGGATAAAAAATGTGATAGTTTTTATGCCAAACGTATCAAAGTAAGACAGTTAACATTTCTATCCATTAAAAAATGGTAAGGGCAAATATCAGCTTCAGAAATTCAAGATGATAATAAATAATCTCCATTCACTTAAATATTATACAACAAAACAGGGACAAAGTAAGAACAAGCACACCATAATTTCTTTTCAGCTATTTAAAAGAGCATCATTACAGATTTCCAAGATTGGTTTCTAGATACAGTACTGGCAACTTATTAGGTATTTTTCCCCACTAGAATCTTCAGACCAGTGCAACACCTGTACATATTATATTTTCCAGTGCACATATGAAGGTCTAGCAGTGATATAAACCTGGAATCAAAAATTGCTAGAACGTATCACTTTTTAAGATTACTACTTATTGCAAGTGAATGTTACTAATTTTGACAATGGCAAACACAACGAAACTGAGAGAAATTGTAGTAAATATAATTTTCTGAAGATCAAAGTAATTCTTTCCTGAACATTAAAACTTTGTACCCATATTATAATTTTTCTTCAATTACCTAAAGTAAAAGATGCAAAATCAAATTATTGATTGAATTAAATTTCCTTAGAAATTAACATCATTTAAACATTTTTCTACTCTTACTTTTCCAAATAATAAAATCTATAGTGTACAATTTCTGCTCAGAACTTGTAAAAGTAAGTTTTTTATTTTTTGCCAGGAAACTTAAAGCTCTTGTAGCTCTCTATATCATCAGAGGTAACAAAACCAACCAAAGTTTAAATGGCTGGTGTGCTCTATCAGTTTTTCAGGCTTGACAAAGGTAGCTTAGGAACTTTAGGAAAACAGTGTAAATGATGAACTTTTGGAAATGCATGGGAAACAAAATGACTATTCATACACCCAAACACAAACCTTCCATTAGCAAGTTAAAAAAAGTGAATGGTCTTATACATGTTTATAAAAGTAAAATCCAAAGGAGAACAAACAGCAAATAAATAAAAATTAAAAGCAGAAACAAACAGAAAACCAATCTCAAAATTTTATTCTACTCAGTTTACCTTGGAAGCTACAATGTTACCCAGTGCCTAGAAAAGTATATTATGGATATTCCTTAAAGACAAATTAATGTCTTTAAGTCCTCCAGTACCACTATACATTTTGTGCAATTAAGAAATCACCTTAGGTGTGTAACCGCTAGAGCTAGCACTATCTATGCAGAAGGGGAAATACAGTCTGAAACAAAGCAATGCAAGCATTCATGTGAAATTTATCTCAATGTTAAATTTAGCTCCATGTTAAATCTAGCTTCATGCTTAACTATATTAAAAAATAGTTGTCAAGCTGTTAGTGTATTTCCTTATAATATTTTATACTTTATTAAGACTAAGAAATTTAACTATGAATATTGTTAGCCACATGTCTCCCATTTTCCATGAGGTTCAAAAGAATATTTTACTATCTAAACTTTTTCAACTTTCTATTTTCTCTGTATGTACATGAAGGCAGACATACAAGACAATCTACAGGAAGATAGAAACAAGAAAGTCTACATATGACTTACACAGACCACCTATGGCATGCTGAGACTTTCTGTTTTTGTCAAAATTTTCTTTTTTAAAAATAACCAGGGCTGGGCACCGTGGTTCACGCCTGTAATCCCAGCATTTTGGGAGGCCGAGGAGGGAAGAAGGAGGATCACAGGGTCAGGAGTTTGAGACTAGCCTGGCCAACATGGTGAGACCCCATCTCCACTAAAAATACAAAAATTATCCAGGCATGGTGGTGGGTGCCATATATATATATACACACACACACACACACACACACACATATACATATATACACATACATATATAAAACCAGGCATTATACTTTAGGACAAACATTCCTTATACTGATCCTTTCTGATACAAAATTATTCTCTCATTTATAACCTTTTTTTTTTACCAAAAGTACTTTCTTCACATCTGTCCCTTCCCCTGTTAACTGTCTCCTTTCTATCTTATTTAATAAATAACCTTTTCAAAATCTTTGGGCACATTTTATATAATAATTATATATTAACTACAAGTTTTATTCTTAGTAACTTTACGTTTTAGTGAAAACTAGGGAGCAAGAAACCCTGAACTGTCTATTAGATATTAGCACTTTATAGATGAAAATATCCTACAAATTTTGAAACATATTTTCCCGTATCATAACCCTTTTTTGATTGGAAATGGCTCAGACATTAAATGTACATCAAAAATAATTTTAAGATTTTAAATTGTACAAAAAATTCACCTACTGTTAGTGTATATAGTTAGGCAAACATGAGCAGGGCAGGAGAGGGCTGCCACCCAGCCCCTCCCAGGAGTGTGAGGCAACCATTAGATGAAGGTCAGGCAGTTGTTACCCTGTCTTTCTTAAATGATAATTGGTTGCAGCTGGCCCCAGGGGAAGACCGCCTCCCAATAGATAGAAAACACCTGGAATGGGTGATCAGCAGCTTCCTGAGAAGATTTCAGGGGTTGGGCAAGTGGGCTCAACCATGAGCACTAAGAGGCAAAATGGTATATGTACAACCTTCCTCTAGGGGTAAAGGAAGATCACCCCCCAGAGAGCATGCACGCAACATCAGTAAACACACTATGCGTGCATCACCCTCCCAAGTGCTGACAGACACTGCATGCAGCAGATGAGCAACAGCCTTTCCCAAGGAAAAAGTTAAAAGAAGAGGAAAGAAAACTGGAGAACTATGGGAATATATAAATTCCCAAGTTAAGGGCTGAACAGGGCACTTGGATCTTTCAAGTAGCCCGCTTGACCCTCTTCAAAGTGTACTTTGCTTCCCTTCACTCCTGCTCTAAAACTTTTTACGATAAATGATGAGTTAATGGGTGCAGCACACCAATATGGCACATGTACACATATGTAACAAACCTGCAAGTTGTGCACAGGTACCCTAGAACTTAAAGTATAATAAAAAATAAATAAATAAAAATAAAAAAAGAAAAAAAAGAAACATCACTATGTACTCCCTCCCCACCAAAAAAAAAAAAAAAAAGCTTTTTAAGAAACTCACTCCTGCTCTAAAACTTGCCTTCGTCTCTCCTTCTACCTTAATTCTACTTCTGGTCCTGGATTGAATTCTTTCCTCCAAGGAGGCAAGGATTGAGTTTGCTGCAGACCCATATAGATCCACCACTGGAAACATACTTTGGTATCATGACTCAGGCATGTTTCCTTATGGTAAGACATTGCTATGCCTTGCCCTCTTTGGCTGGAGAAATTCAACACCCATGTGCAGTTTTCTTCTCTCCTTCTGCTCTCCTGCTTACTAACCATACTCCAGAATGATTCCTCTCAGCCACAATGGCTCTGCTCCCCCCAGCTGATCTCTCAGATATCTCTGACGGGTGGCTTGCAGGGTGACAAGGACCTTGGAGTCCACACTGAGTAGACCTGAGAAACTAATGGCCCTCCTAGATAGGAGGCTTCTGCAAGAGAATGGTAGTGCTAAAGCCTAAGACAGTGTAATGTCTGGGGTTTCCTCTGCTTCTTCAACTAAAATTTGTTATTTCCCCAAAATCCGCACAGTCCATTCTCCTGTTTTCTCTGTGTGTATTCTAAAATAGCCTTGCACAACCTCCAGACCGTTCACATCAGAGGCAAGTCTTTTTCTTCGCTGTTTTCACTTTGTATGCCACGTGACTTCCTTCTCTGCCTTAAACATACACTCCATGTCTGTTATTTGTGCACCTATGGCTCTTTCTGTGTTTGCCTGGTGGCCAGGAAACAGGATTTTTTTGTGAATATCATCTGAGATTATACTTGTTTTTACCCCACCAGGCTAGATGACCTCCAATATGTGTCCCATCTGTTGGCTGATTGCCAGAACAGACACTAATTGGAACCCAAGCACTGCCAGCTCTTTATGATTTACCATATGCTTTCCATCCCTGTTACACTCCAGGAGAAAATGTTTTGATGGCTTTTAAATCAATTTGTCTGCCTGCATAGGACCTCACTCTGTGGCCCTTTAAGGAACCCACCTACCTGCTTTTTATTGATTTAACAATGCTTTGGGAGGAAGGAAATGCCAAACCACCTGATATCTATGGAAAACAGCCCTATATCTCAGTTAAATATTAATTTTAATTACGATATATCCATAAAATTTTAAAATTAAAAAATTACTAACCTTCCAAAAATCAAACAACCTCCAAGCAAACAAAAAACAAAGCAAGCACACAAACCACATACACAGGCCCAGATAACTTCACTAGGGAATTTTGCCATATATTTACAGAATAATTAATATCAGAAATATCATTATCCTCCCCACATAAACCTCTTTTGGAAATAGATAGAGAACCACTTTCAATTTATGAGTAAAGCACAATCTAATACCAAAACTGGACAATAGTATTATCAGAAAAAATCAAAACCCCATCTGCTTCATGATAACACATGAAAAATATCTTCACAAAATATAACAAATTAAAACTAGTAATACATAAAAAAAATCATGACTAATAGTGACTTACCTCAATAATACAAGATTATTTTAACATTTGAAAATAAATGAGTGTAATTCTTCGTATTAATAGAATAACAGAAAAATTTGTGTGATCATGTTAATAAATTCAGATGAAATATTTTGGCCAAGTTCTATACCTACTCATGAAAATGCTTAGCAAGCTAGGAATAGAATGGGACTTTTCAATGCAATAAAGAGCACCAATGAACAAAATCTACAGTTCACATCATAATTAATTATGAATATGGTGAAAGACTGAATTTATTTCTCCCTAAAAATGTAAAAAGGGGAAGTATGCCACCTCTCTTTATTTATATACTCCATTATAGTGGAGGTCCTTGCCAGTGAATTAACTATGGGGAATAGAAAGGATGAAACAAAACTTTTCTTATTTACTAATGAAATTGTAAATAATTTATTAGAAAGGCTACTAGAATTAATAAGTGAATTTAGTAAGGTTGTATGATAATATACCAATGTTAAAAATCAAATGTTTCTGTATATAATAATATTTGGAGCAAAGAATTGAAACATTAATGTAGTATTAAATATTATGTAATTAGGGATAATTTCATCAAAGATATATAAGACCTTTGCAGTACAAATTGAAAAATTTTGTTATGATATGTTAATGAAGACCAAGTTTAATATAGATGTATACCATATTAATGAACTGATGACTTAGTACTGTTAGGATGTTTATTCTCTTAAAAAGGATCTACAAATTCCAGGAATATTTGGGCAAAATTCAAGCTCAGCTTTTTTTTGAGAAAATGACAAATTGATTCTGTAATTTACTTCAAAAAAAAAAAAAAAACATTGAACAGACAAAGCAGTTTTGAAAGAACAAATTTGGACAATTTACACTACCTTATTGTGAGGCTTTCTACTTATAGTAATCAAGAAAATCTCCTATTTCTGTACAGAAAGAGTGATTAGTAGAGCTAAAGAGACAATGTAGAGAGAGATTCTGGAATGTATTACAAATGAATTTCTACAGTGTCCCAAGGTAATTTAATGAAGGAAAGAGTAGTGTTTTTAACAAGTTGTGGTAGGAAAAAAAAGGCATAATTATGGGAATAGGGGATTCTCAAACTTTACACCACACCATAAAAAACACTAGCTCAAAATGAATCCTAGATCTAAATGTGAAATATAAAGCTAAAAAACATTGAATAAAAAGAAACACATTTTTACACCTTTAGTACAGTCAGGCATATCCTACTCATGAACCTGTAAGAACTTACCATAAAAAAGACACTAATATGTTGGACTTCAGAATTTAAAACTTTTGTTTGAAATTTCACTATTATGAAAATTAAAGAAAGTCACCAACTCAGAAAAATTATTCTAGATATAGAATAATATCTATATCTGATACTGGACTTTCATCCAGAATTGATAAAGAATTATTAATATCCAATATAAAACGCCAAACTATTCCTATCACACAATTAGTAACTTATTTCAACTGACATTTAATAAAAGATGATAGTCATATGATGTATTAAAAGATGGGATCTCAACATTTTTCTCTCTGTGAATATCTATAACTGTTATCTTATACCTGTCCCATCATTTTATGTAGCATAGATTAGGGGTATGTATCTTACATTTAGTTTTACAGATCCAAAGACAGAGGAAATTTGTGACCCAGGAACTGTACTCAATGTTTTACACCAAGGAGCCTCATGCATACCTAAGTCAGAAGTAGATTCTTTTTTTTTTTTTTTTTTGAGACAGAATCTCACTCTGTTGCCCCGGTTGGAGTGCAGTGGTGCGATCTCGGCTCACTGCAACTTCTGCCTCCCAGGTTCAAGTGATTCTCCTGCCTCAGCCTTCTGAGTAGCTGAGATTACAGGTGTGTGCCACCATGCCTGGCTAATTTTTGTATTCTTAGTAGAGACAGTGTTTCACCATATTGGTCATGCTGGTCTCCACCTCTTGACCTCAAGTGATACGCCCACCTCAGCCTCCCAAAGTGCTGGAATTACAGGTGTGAATCACCATGCCCAGGCAGCAGTGGAAAATTTTGATGATATGATTATGAACTTGAACGGATGAGAAGAGACTTAGCATTAAATGATGTGATTTGGGACTTCGAGCTGGTGCTCTAATGGAGTGAGACATATAGTGAAGATGAGAGAGGCATTTTATATTTTGAAAGGAAGTGAGTCATTGGAGGCTTGCGACAGATAATTGTAGGCAGAATTCTTAGATGGACCCCAAGCTTCCCATATTCTAATGTACATGCCTGCTGTAATTCTCTCCTCTTGAATGTAAGCAGGACTAGTGAGTATGATGGAATGTTACTCCTGTGATTATGTTTCATTACAAGTTTTTTTTTCAGTTCTAATTAAAGTTATTGATGAATTGGCTTTAAGTTTATCAAAAGAAATTATCTTGTTAGGTCTGACTTAAGCAGATGGACTCAAAAGGAATTAGCCCTTTCTGAAGTTAGAAAGATGAGATGTAAGGAAATTGGTACATTGCTGGATTTATTTTTTATTTTATGTTTTTTTCTACCTTTATGTTAAGTTCAGGGGATATATGTGCATATTTGTTAAGTGGGTAAATTGCATATCTCTGAGGTTGGGAATATGAATGATCCCTTCACCCAGGTAGTGAGCATAATACCTGACAGTTAGCTTTTCAGCCCTCTTCCTCCTCCCACCTTACCCCCTTAGGAGTCTCCCCTGTCTATTGTTTCCATTCTTATGTACATGCGTACTTAACGTTTTGCTCCCACTTATAAGTCAGAACATGAAGCATGTGGTTTTCTGCTCCTGCATTAATTTGCTTAGGATAATGGCCTCCAGCTGCATCCATGTTGCTGCAAATGACAAAATTTCATTGTTTTTTATGGCCATTTATTATTCCATGGTGTATATGTATCAAATTTTCTCTATCCAGCCCATCATTGATAGACATCTAGGTCAATTCCATGTTTTTGCTATTTTGAATAGTGCTGCAATGAGTGTATGTGTCTTTTCGGGAGAGTGATATATTTTCCTTTGGGTATATGCTCAGTAACGGGATTGCTGGATTGAAAAGCAGTTCTGTTTTCAGTTCTTTGACAAATCTCCAAAGTGCTTTCCATAGTGGCTGAACTACTTCACATTCCCCGGAGCAGCGTATACGTGTTCTCTTTCTCTGCAACCTCACCAATATCTGTTATTTCTTGACTTTTTAATAATAGCCATTCTGAATGGTGTGAGATGGTAACTCATTGTGGTTTTATTTGCATTTCTCTAATAATTAGTAATGTTAAGCATTTTTCCTTATATTTTTTGGCCACATGTATGTCTATCTTCTTTTGGAAGTGTCTGTTCATGCCCTTTGTCCACTTTTTAGTCGGGTTTTTTAGGTTTTGCTTGTTGAATTGTTTAAGTTTCTTATAGATTATTGTTATTAGACCTCTGTTGGATGCATAGCTTGCAAATATTTTCCCCTATTCTGAAGGTTGTCTGTTCACTCTCTTGATAATTTCTTTTGTTGTGCAGAATCTCTTTAGTTTAATTAGGTCCCACTTATCATTTTTTGCTTTTGTTGAAATTGCTTTTGGTGATTTATTCATAAATTCTTTTCCAAGGACAATGGCCAGAATGGTATATCATAGGTTTTCTTCTATAATTTTTATAGTTTTAGGTCTTACATTTAAGATTAACTAAATGTTAATTCATCTTGAGTTAATTTTTAGCAATGGGAAAAGGTAAGAGTCTAGTTTTATTCTTCCGTGTGTGGCTAGCCAATTATCCCAATACTATTTTTTGAATAGGGAGTTCTTTGCTCATTGCTTGTTGTCATCAACTTTGTCAAAGATCAGGTGGTTGTAGGTGTGTAACTTTACTTCTGGGTTCTCTAATCTGTTCACTCGTCTATGTATTTGTGTACCAGTGAAGTGCTGTTTTGGTTACCCTAGCCGTGTAATATAGTTTGAAGTTGTGTAGTGTGATTCTCCCAGCTTTGTTCTTTTTTGCTTAGAATTTATTTGGCTATTTGAGGTTTTTCGTTTGTTTGTTTCATATGTATTTTAGAATAGTATTTTTCTAACTCTGTCATAAATGATATTGGTTGTTTGAAAAGAATAGTATTGAATCTGTCATTGCTTTGGGCAGTAGGGTCATTTTAATATAATGGTTTTCCAATCCTGAGCATGGGATGTTTTTCCATTTGTTTGTATCATTTATGATTTTTTTCAGCAGGGTTTTGTAATTCTCCCTAGAGAAATCTTTCACCTCCTCAATTAAATGTATCCCTAGACACTTTTTTTGTTTGTTTGTTTTTGTGGCTATTGTAAATGGGATTGCATTCTTGATTTGGCTCTCAGCTTAAATGTTAATGAGGTATAGAGATGCTACTGATTTTTGTACACCGATTTTGCATACTGAAACTTTACTAAAGTCATTTATAAACTCTAGGAGCCTTTTGGTGGTCTTTAGGGTTTTCTGGGTATAGAATCGTGTCACCAATGAAGAGAGCTAATTTGACTTCTTCTTTTCCTATTTGGATGCCTTTTATTTCTTTCTTTTGCCTAATTGCTCTGACTAGGACTTCCACTACTATATTGAAAAGGAGTGGTCTGAGTGGACATCATTGTCTTGTTTCGTTGTTAAGTGGAATGCTTCCAGCTTTTGCCCATTCAGTACGATGCTGACTGTGGATTTGCTTAGATGGTTTTTATTATTTTGAGATATGCTCCTTCAAGGCCTAGTCTGTTGAGGGTTTTTAATTATGGATGGATGTTGGATATTATCAAACGCTTTTTGGGTGTTTATTGAGATGATCACATGATTTTTGTTTATAATACTGTTTGTGTGGTAAATCACATTTATTAATAATTTATATATACTGAACCAGCCCTGCAACCCAGAAATAAAGCTCAGTTGATTGTAGTGAATTAACTTTTTGATGTGTTTTCTTGATTTCGTTTGCTATTATTTTGTTGAAGAATTTTGCATCTATGTTCATCAGATATATTGGCCTGTAGTTTTCGTTTTGTTTGTTGTGTCTTTGCCAGATATTGGTATCAGAATGACACTACTTTGTAGAATGAGTTGGGGAGGATCCCCTCTTCTTGAAGTTTTTGGAATAGTTTCAGGGGAATTGGTACCAACTCTTTTGTTGGGTAGAATTCAGCAATAAATCCATCTATTCTGAGTCGGGTTTAGTTTGATAGGTTTTTAAAAATTACTCATTCAATTTTGAAACTTAATTTGCCTATGTTCAGACTTTCAGTTTTTCCCTGACTCAGTCTTGGGAGATTGCGTTTCCAGGAATTTATCCATTTCTTTTAGATCTTCCAGTTTTTGTTCACAGAGGTGTCCATAATAGTCTCTGAGGATCTTTTGTATTTCTGTAGCATTGGTTGTAATATTATCTTTGTCATTTCCAATTGTACTGATTTGGACTTACTGATTTTTTGTATCTTTTAAAAGAACTACCTTTTGTTTTTGTGGATTACTTGTATGGATTTTGGGGTTTTAATTTTATTCAGTTCTGCTCTGATTCTAGTTATTTCATTTTTTTTTTCCTACCACTTTGGGGTTACCTTGTACTTGCTTTTTTTTTTTTTTTTTTTTTGAGTTTCTCTTTGTGCACTGATATATTTCTCAATTTATGTATTGGTAGAGGCAACAAGGAAACCATTTAAGAACCACATTTAGTTCTCAAGGAGTTGAGACCCTGTTAGAGAAAGGCCTTTTTTTGACTTATAGTGGGCAATCTGAGATTGAAGAAAGTAAAATTCAAGATTGTATAGCATAGAGAAGATAGTACAAGAGAAATTTCAAATTATGCTTTCTTTCCAGTAGTCAAAATTATGTTCTAGATGATAGCTTAAGTTCAGAACCATTCATAGCGACTTCTCTGGGTAGCAATGACCCCTAAGGGCCTCAAAACTTTCCCTTGCTATGTTCATCTCAATTATAGCACACCTTTTTCTTCTTGCTTCCCATTTTGTAAATGAAATAAATAAGTTAATAAATAAAAAACCACAAAGATAGATAAATAATATTTCCATAAATTGGGAATTGAATGTGAAAATTACTGTATATAAATTAGCTATTGTAGGGAGTATTTTAAAATAAATGTCCATCCAAATGTTATGAGACTTCAATGACTCAGAAAAGGACAATTAGGATGGGATTCTGGGGTTGTTTGAGTTGTTGCTTCACAGTACAAGAATATTTTTAGGCATGGCTCTCTAAGCCTGCATGTTTTCAGAACTCTGAGAAAATAAGTGGCATTTTAATAATTCTCATATTTCTTCTGGATATAATGGTTTGCCCTACTTGAAATCCTGCTATTTGGAAAAGTGTAAGTTAATTTTCAGTGACTATATAAAAATTGATAACATTTGGCAAGAATATTTAGTATATGTTTATGCAAATCAAGTTTTATGATTATATATGTAAGGAGTAAATATGCGGAAAATGGCTTTATTGTCTGTGCACACAGGCCTTTCTTTGTAGAAAACTATACACTGTAAAACGTTGCTTTACTATGGACCCATATGAAAATTGTAAAATGTTGCTTTATGAAAGGTTCATATGCAAAATAAAACTTAATAAACTGACCAGGTAAAGATTAGAGACTGGACAAAATGCGCAGACAAAATTAGCAATGACATGATCATGCAGCATGAGAGAGAAGATAAAAACCTAAGCGTCAGTTTCTAATGATTGTAATTTTTATGAGAACTTGTCAAATCACTATTGCTGACTTTGTATCTTTGCAATTCTCACTGTACCTCACAATATTTTCTCATTTCTTGAGCTGTTACATTACCATAAGTGACTTTCTCTTTCCAGTTGGTACTATGATAATAGATAGAGGCCCTATCTATGTCTTTTATATATGTATATATATGACATATATATATACACACACACACTTTTCTTTTCTCCTTGGATGCAGCCAGGCCACTCTTTGATGAAGACTCTCTTTCTGTGAGTCTTGACCACCTCACTGAGTTCTAGTCAATAAGACGGTTACGATACGATTGATGCCCCTTCCAGGCCTGCCCCATGCAAATCTTTCATATAGTATCCACATTCTCTTTCCCCATTTGCACGGAGAGAAAGAGAGAACTCCCAGGTCATAGAGGATATTGGAGCTGCAAGATTGAGAGAAGGTTGCTACCCAAATTATGGATTGGGAAGTTTCCTGTTGAACACTCATTGAATTGCCATAAGAGGTAGGAATAAATTTCTATTGTATGTTGCATGCCTCAAGTACTCTGTTTTAACAGAACTCTTTGTTATTAAGTTGGAATATTGGCATACAAATGCATTAAGCACATGTCCTTGGCATAGTGTTAAGGTGACAGGCAGTAAGGCAACAGAAACAAAATGAAGGAAGATTGGATAACTGTGACTTCCTATGGAAAAACACTTGTAATTGTTTGGCCTGCAGTTACTTGAAAGGAGGCCCTTGTGGAATTATGCCTGATGTTCTAGGTGAAGTGGCAAGACAGAATGAGGCTGGTTGCATGGGTTGGACACTATTGGCTGCTTATAGAAGGATTTTATAATAAAGGAGATGGACCAAGGACAAATTAAGAGATTTGCAAGCGTAAGTACAGGAATAGAGAAAATTCAGGAATATGGGATGTTGGTTGTTAAAATAACTTCTCCTGGAATCCAAATGAAATATGACTGAAAAAGCCTTTGGGTGACAAAAGCCCATTAAGAACTCATCCTTGAAACAAAGTTCAGATCAATGGTTTGCAGCCCCTGCCTAATCTTAATGACAATGAGATGGCCACTATTAAATTAGGAGATAGGCAATAACAGTGACAAAGCATTTAATATACCAGGATTGAGCAGTATATTTAGGAATATATTACATTGTGATTACTGGGACATGAAACTGACTGAAAGCAAATACAAAAATAGCCCATGAAACCCCTATTCTTGATTTAAAGCAAATGTCAATTCCTCACATTTATTCCAACGTGAGGTATATATTTATAATTCAGAGAAATAGGTTTTATGTAAAAAATAGAAAAAAATAGAAATGAGAGACAACTGTATTTGTTGTATTCACAGTAACAACAGAGAAACACAACTTTTATGCACATATCTTGCAACAAACAGACTAATAATAAACAAGAGCATATGCTTGTGTGTATGTTTGTATGCACACACATAATATGCATTCTATCATTCTGATAGGGCATACATTTTTACACACACACATATATGCACACACATACCACATGCACAAAATGCATGTTTATGTATATAATATGGATTATATGTACAGTTACATCACTTAGCAAAAGTGCATGTAAATATGCCTGCATATATATGCATATATATACACACACAAATATAGATGGGTGTAAATGTATTAACTAAATAGGAGCGTTCATAAATAATATACACACATATTATCAAAAGTATATCGTTATATTAAATAAGTATATGACATCCTAAAACATACACACACACACCTCACACACAAACATTTCTGCACGCCCTATTAAAATATTATCTATACTGGTTAAGGACATTGTATTCATAGAACCAGTCTCCTAATTATTGATTATATATAGCTATAGCTTGCAGATTTAAAAACAGCTGTGGAGTAGAAAATTGTAGGTTTTAGTTCTGATAACTTAGAATAGGCAAGCACCCTTTTTGTCTTAAAAATTAGTTGCAAATATTGATGGTGAGAGGAAGAATTCAGAGAGAACATTCATCTTGGTGTGTTGGTTATAGGACTGGAATAATTCTGTAAATTCTGCTCCAGTAAAATACCTACCTATTCCATATCACTTTCAAAATTAATCAAAGAAAAGGAGCTGACAGAGCTCATTTCACTATGCTCCACCAGACTGACAAGATCAAAGTCTGCAAGTCCTGCAAACTACCAGAAGCTGAAGAATCCAATCTCCACTTCAGTTCACACTCTGAGAAATAAACTCTAAAAGCATCAAAAAGCCCCTTTCTCATCATCTGCAAGTTTTTAAACACTGGGTCTAGTTAAATCTATCCTCATTCAAAAATAAATAAAATGAAACAAAAAAGCAACATGCCTTCACAGAACATTTCTGCATAACAGGGGAATTCACAGAGGAAAGTCACCACTGAATAGAATGGCTCCACTAAACAGAATGAGCATTCAGGGAGTATTCATATCCCTAATAGGCATTAGGCTATGTGCAATTTCTGGGCTACAGCAAGGTGCTACTGCATAAAACACGCTGAAATTGACTGAATTAAAAATGAACTTACGCGAATTCTTAAAAAAAATTCTATAGAAATCCAAAATGATGTACTAACATTAAATTTTATATTTGAACAATTGAAGACAAAACTTACATTGTGAAAATTGTAATTACTGCTAAGAAATACAAACTTCTCTCAGAAGTAAAGGACAAAGAAATGGAAAAATTCTAGAAATGGTAACATTATGAAGATATAACATGTGGATAACATTTCCTTTTAAAAATAAATCAATAACAAATATTGTATTAACTACCAAGAAAATAATACAAACCAGTATTAAATACTAACATGGTTGTGACATGAACCATTAAGAATACGTCTGGATTTTCAGGGTAATTTTAAAAATTAGATATAGCTAAAGATTCGAATATAAGATCTAGATGGGATATATTCTAATTTTAAATTTATTCATGTAATGCATCTTAATTACAATAACCAAATAAAAATGTTTAAAATATTCTAAAAGAAAAGAACTTCCTCTCATGAATCTTCACGTTCCTTCTAAGAATTCTTTAGCTGAAGATTCCTCCTTTTTTGGATTTTAAGGCAAAGGAAGATGCTATCTTGTGATCAAATACTCTGGCTACCTATTTATCTTGTGTAATAGATTATAAGGACCATAGATTACAAGTACATGGATTCTTTTCAGAGTTTAGCACTGGGTTTTGCTTGGGATGAATAATAATGTATGAATAACATTAAATAAGATCTTTAAATTGTTTCATTTTTTTTTAAATTATATTTTGGTGGAATTGCTGTGAGAACCACTGAGAGCCTTCAGTGCTGTGTCAACGAATACTGAGGTTTGAACAATTGTAACAGTTAGAATTATTTTTCATTCCATCACCCAGCCTACATACAGTTGCAGATAGATGTGTACATTATAACTAATATCCTTGAACTTTGTCTATTAATTATTGTATAAAGGACGTGTTTTTTTTAATGTATATATATAGAACAGAAGATTTTTGGCTTTGTACATTTATTTGCTCTTGAGTTTCTTTGGCTTTCTGTGTTTATTTGAACATGTGCGGAAATAAGTCTCTTGGAAAATTATTTCTCTTGGAATAATGTAGTTATTGCAAGGTTTTGAGCAGTCCCTTTAAAAGTGCTGTCAGAACAAATACATCAGGTCACACAGCAGGTGGTTTATCTCTGTGAAAGCCTAAGCATTAAAATAGAGAAGGCTGCAGACTAGTAATTAGATATTGATTGGTTTATCTAACACATTCTGCACATTTCTACACAAATACAGCATCGTTTCTGATTCTTTTCTTCTAAACCTTGAAATTGGTCAGTGCATTCATTTCAAAGATTACAAAATATAAATTCAGTTTTCTACAACTTATTCACTGATCTCACTTGAACCTAATCAATAAAATTCACAACATGATTCAATTTTTAGCAAGTGTCACAAAGATCACCAGAAGCCCAGTTATACCTCCAGTAAGTATTTCTGCTTCATATCATCAGAAATGTATATTTTAAACATTTACAAAGCAATAACTTTTCTTTTAGAAACATAGGGCATTTCTCTACCCTTCAGAGGTAAACAAAGAAGGGAGGAAACACAAAGCCAGCTGCCATGGGTCCCACTATTAATCGGGCCCCAGGGTGAATAGAAACAAAACAATTTAAATGTAAAAATATTCATTTGGAAAACAAATATGTGCATAACAAAACAGACAAAAATATGGAAAACAACTAACAGATTATAAAAAACGTAAAAAATGTAAATGAATTATTTAAAACATTAAAAAACAAAATTTACATAGATTTTCAGTATTACAACACATGCTGCCATAGAATTTATATTCTTATTGTGCTCAAGAGTGACCACAGTCTTGTAAGATCTGTACTAGAATTAGAAAATATAAAGAATCTGACTTTTTCAAAATAATTAAAATATATGGTTTTCCAGAGGGTAGTAAAATGAGAACAGAAGAATCAAGATATAAAATACAAAAAAATAATGATTTATAGAGATTTACACTATGGTATTTTCTATGGTAATACAATAAAAATACTATAAATTTATTCTTCCTTTAGAGATAAATGTTTCACATATTATCAAAAATAGCTAAATGAATCTGATATAATTTAAAGATGATCATAAAAAACAATGATGGTGGGTCTCATGAATTTTAAAAATAAAATAAAACTACAGTATGTCTTAAATATTGTTCTTATTCTATATTTAATGCCAAAGGTGGCACATGTTTTCCAATATTGTGCCTGAGCAAAGTACATTATGTCATATCTTATTTGTTCCTCAGAGTACCATATTCCAAATTGAAAGAAGTTTTTGCTTTCCCTAAGTCAGCTGGGAGCATGTCAAAGTTTAGCATTGTACTAAGGGAAATGTGATTTAGAGCCATACTTTCTATCATTAGGTTTAAGAATTGGTACTGCTAAGGCGTAAATCAGATCTTATAAGTAAAGGTGCTTGGAGTATAATCCATATTTACTTACTATGGAAACTATCTGATGGTTCATACACATTTTCCACCATGGTACTAAATAGGAGAGTCAAAACAGTGGAAGCACGTTGTAGTTTGCATAAGCATATACATTTCTTTTTTTGTTTTTTGAAAGCTTATTTCATGACAAAACATATTTGGGTCTCCTGTGGAGATGATATGTGTGTGTGTGTGTGTGTGTGTGTGTGTGTGTGTCAGTATGTGTGTGTGTGTGTGTGTGGTGAGAGAAGTATGTACATAATTTGAGGGGCTCAATTTGTTTAGCATTTATGAAAAATGTTGTCAAATATAAATTTGTTTTTCAGTAATCTAATAATTTTCCTATATATCAGTTTTACATACTGATTTTATATCACCCTTTCCAGTTAAATGTATACATTTTATTTTATGACAAAAAAACAGAAATAAATTGTGTAAATGTATCTAATGTGGTACAAACTTAGAAAATTAATCCTGTTCACTAACCTCATCCATTGTATTGCAGAGATTTTTTTAACCTGAATTTCGTTAGCCCAGTGGAAGTGGAATATAAATATGTAGAAGGTTGCCAAGTCTGTCATGCATTTTAATATAAGGGAAGCATATCGGGAAAATACATTCTTGTAAACTTCTAGCCGTAAAAATCTTATTCGGGGCTATATAAAAACATATAATGGAAAAATGTGCGTCTTCGCTCTTCTGTTTTTAATCCATCTCTTTGCCATGGTTGAAAAGGTGAACAAATAGATGCTTCTATGTATTGTCACAATGACTACTCACTGCTTGATTTTATACATAAGACGGATGATTCTTTCACTTTGCATGACTGTCCAAAACAAACCAGATTTATACATATATACAGTAGCTATTAAGAAAAAAATTGAATGCTATTTCATCTCTTCCAGATAAAACTTGTAGAGGGTCAGTTGATAAGAAATAGAAAAAACAGATATATGTTCCATGTGCCTATTTAAATGAAGAATGTGCATGTGTCAAATCATTCCACACATTGATTTAAAATCTAACGGAAAAATTTTAAATTATATGACCAAAGAAATGTTTGACATATTAAATCGATAAATACTGATAACTGATAATGCTATAGTGACTCAATTACTTTTTAAAATACTCATTGAACCAACATATTCACGTAGTACCTACTATGATTCATGCCCTCTTCTAGACACTTGCTTGAGGTATGTCAGTAAAGGAAACAGATTACACATATTTAATTTTGTTGTGCTCATGTTAATTAGTATGGAATCTTGGATAAAGGTTTAAAAATTTATAATTATAAAATAGATCTTATAAAGGATTTAGAAATTGTTAATTCAATAATTTATGCAAAAGTGCCGTCTGAGTCTAAAGTGACTGATGTTATAGAGTATTGTAAGTATGGAAAGAATTATTTACTTTCTAATTTATTTCTACACATATTTGTTTCCTTAAAGTTACAATACAGTTGAAAATCAAGTGATTTTGTAGTTCTTATCAACTGAGTTTCATTGTTTTTATTAGTAACATATAAAAGTGAGAAAGGACCAAAGGAGAGTTTAACAAAAGAAAAAAAAAAAAAGACACCACTTTTTTTGTGACATAGTAAGAATGATATATAAACTCCTTAATCAGATTCTTTAGTTTTATTGATACTATAAGGAATAAAAATTTGTGATATTGTATAAAATGACATACTCTGAATGTGTAATAAAATCCTTTTTAAAATGAAGTACAAATAAAGTTCTATACAAGTGAGCTCCTGACCACATACCTAGCCTCTTTTCCTCTCATTTTACCTTTACCGAATTCGTCCTTGTCTTCAAGTCCTTTGAGCAAAACATGTCTTCCACAGACCCTTCTGTTTATGCTTGATGCATATTGCCTGGAATAATCTACTACTGTCCCTCTTCTTCTCATTTCCTTCTCTTCCTCTAGGACGATGGGTCATTCATCCTCAAACTTAACTGCACATTAAAGTTGCCTGGATGGCCTGTTAAGGCATAGGTTGCTTGATCTCACACTCAGAGTTTCTGATTTAGTAGGCCTGGGAAAGGAGGGACTCTAGAAATTATATTTCTTACAAGTTCCCAGATGCTGCCTAGAGAAGCACACTTTGAGAACCACGTCTTTAGTTTTAGGCTTAAATATGACTTTTATCACAGAAGTTTCCCCTGGCCTCTTAGAGTAGATCAAAGCATTCTGATATGTATTTTTAATATTCTTTGGCATTTTCTCTTTAATGATATTGTTCAGGGATTTTTTACTTAATAAATGTCAGTCAAGTTTATAATCTCAAAGAAAGCAATAATTCTGGCTATCAATTACCACCAATGCATTAATATACTGCTCAATGATTGAATGGGCAGAATTTATTTAGATAGTTCCTGATATGAAATTCAAAGTAGAACTTAATTTGTGGTATTTCAAAATCATTAATTTCTTGGTAAAATCAAAACTTGAAATTTAAAAATTTTTGACCATAAATATAAACAGAACATCATTTAATAATTTTATTGTTTATGCTCCCTTTTTGAATAATATCTTCCCTAAGATTGTTATCCTGAGATATAACTTACATATACAAATGTATGTGTGTGTGTGTATATATATATAAGATAGATAGTACATATAGCAAATTAAATTATAAAAACTCTAGTTAAATTGTTCAAATAAGTAAAAATCTTGTAGATTGGAGTAGGATTTTAAGGGGATCTCAATTATTATAGAGTATTAAGTTCTGTTATTATTAGTTAAAAGTTTAGCTTTTAATGCAATTTTGCCCTTTTCCTGTTATTTCAAATAAATTAAAGTTTAGTGGTATAATAGAAAGAAATCCATGGGTGTTTGTAATAATTAAAATGGAGAAGAATATGTTTTAAAAGTTTAAAATTACCACAGGTGTTTTTTTTACTCTAATTCTCTGAGGTGCTGTGAGGTTAATCTCCGAAAGTTTTCTGAATAAGTTTTTTACTTTGTGAAAACTCTTTGACCAAACAAAGACAAACTTTTAAACAGCTGTTTATTGGGCTGCTACATTATTATTACTTTAGCTCTCACATATTTTAAAATATTTTCTCTTATATATTCCCATTTATGCATTCTAGACACCAGTGAAATTCTCTAATGCTTGCCACTTGCCAGAAACGTCACTTCTCATTTGCATTTTATGACTTTACTTTGGGTTCCAAGTCTCTAACTAAATTATTCTCTCCATGCTGTAACAATGATAATAGCCTCTCATCAAGGGTCAAGAAAATGGCACTTAATTTCTTGATCATTTCTTTCCTGCTTCTGGGAGCTAGCAATATTCATAATACTTTTAAACTAAGCGCTTCTTTCTGGCATTTTTAATTAATTAGATCTATACATAGTGTATTAGTCTGTTCTCACTGCTAATAAAGACATACTTGAGATTGGGCAATTTTATAAAAGAAAGAGGTTTAATTGACTCACAGTTCTACATGACTGGGGAGGCCTCATAATCATGATGGATGGCGAAGGAGGAGGAAATTCACGTCTTAAATGGCAGCAAGCAAGAGGGTGTGTGCAGAACTCCCCTTTATAAAACCGTCAGATTTTGTGAGACTTACTCACTATCATGGGAACAACACTGGAAAGACCTGTCCACATGATTCAGTTACGTCCCACCAGTTCCTTCCTACAATACATGGGAATTATGGGAACTACAATTCGAGATGAAATTTGGGTGGGGACACAGCAAAACCATATCATTCTACCTCTGACCCCGACAAATCTCGTGTTCTCACATTTCAAAATCAATCATGCCTTCGCAACAGCGCCCCCCCACCCCAAATCTTAACATTTTAGCATTAACTCAAAAGTCCACAGTCCAAAATCTCATCTAAGACAAGGCAGGTCCCTTCTGCCTAAGAGCATGTAAAATCAAAACCAAGTTAATTGCTTCTTAGATACAATGGGGTACAGGCATTGGGTAAATATACCTTTTCCACATGCAGGGAATTGGCCAAAACAAAAGGGGCCACGGGCCCCATGCAAGTCTGAAATCCAGTGGCGCAGTCAAATCTTTTTTTTTTTTTTTTTTTTTTTTTTTTTTTGAGATGGAGTCTCGCTCTGTCGCCCAGGCTGGTGTGCAGTGGCCCGATCTCGGCTCACTGCAAGCTCCGCCTCCCAGGTTCAGGCCATTCTCCTGCCTCAGCCTCCGGAGTAGCTGGGACTACAGGCGCCTGCCACCATGCCCGGCTAGTTTTTTGTATTTTTACTAGAGACGGGTTTCACAGTGTTAGCCAGGATGGTCTTGATCCTCTGACCTCATGATCCGCCCGCCTCGGCCTCCCAAAGTGCTGGGATTACAGGCGTGAGCCACCGCGCCCGGAGGGGCAGTCAAATCTTAAAGCTCCAAAATGTTCTCCTTTGACTCCATATCTCACATCCACATCACCCTCATGCAAGAGGTTGGGTTCCATGGTCTTGGGCAGTCCTGCTCCTGTGGCTTTGCAGGGTACAGCCCCCTTTCTGGTTGCATTCATGGGCTGCTGTTGAGTGTCTGCGGCTTTTTCAGGTGCATGGTGCAAGCTGTCAGCGGATCTACCCTTCTTGGATCTGGAGGACAATGGCCCTCTTCTCACAGCTCCACTAGGCAGTGCTCCAGTGAGGACTCGGTGTGGGGGCTCACATCCCACATTTCCCTTCTGCATTGCCCTAGCAGAGGTTCTCCATGAGAGCTCTGCCCCTATAGCAAACGTCTGCCTGGACATCCAGGTGTTTCCATATGTCCTCTTAAACCTAGGTGAAGGTTCCCAAACCTCAATTCTTAACTTCTGTGCACCCACAGGCTTAACATCACATGGAAGTTGCCAAGACTTGGGGCTTACACCCTCTGAATCCATGGCCCAAGCTGTACCTTGATCTCTGGAGCAGCTGGGATGGAGGGCACCACGTCCCTAGGCTGCACATAGCAAGGAGGCCCTGGAACCAGCCCAGAAAAACATTTTTTTCCTCTTACGCTTCTAGGCCTATAATGGGAGGACTGCCGCAGAGATCTCTGACATACCCTGGAGATATTTTACCTCTTGTCTTGGTGATTAACATTCAGCATCTTGTTACTTATATAAATTTCTGCAGCTGGCTTGCATTTCTCCCCAGAAAATGGGATTTTCTTTTTGACTGCATCATCAGGGTGCACATTTTTCAAACTTTTATACTCTGCTTCTTCATGAACACTTTGATGGTTAGAGATTTCTTCTGCTGGAAACCCTAAATCATCTCTCTGTAGTTCAAAGTTACACAGATCTCTAGGGCTGGGGCACAATACCATCAGTCTCTTTGCATAGTAAGAGTGGCCTTTACTCTAGTTCTCAACAAATTTCTAATCTCCAACTGAGACCACCTCAGCTTGGACTTTATCATTCATATCACTATCAATCAATGTTTTGGTCAAAGCCATTCAATAAGTCTCTAGGAAGTTCCAAACTTCCCCACATCTTCCCCTCTTCTGAGCCCTCCAATCTCTTGGCAGCTCCAAATCTTCCCAGATTGTCCTATCTTCTTCTGAGCCATCCAAATTGTTCCAACCTCTGCCTGTGACTCAGTTCCAACGTCACTTGCACATTTTGAGTATCTTTACAGCAGCACCCCACTCTACCGGTACCAAGTGACTGTATTAGTCTTTTCTCACACTGCTAATAAACACTTATTCAAGACTGGACAATTTATATAAAGAAAAGAGGTTTAATTGAGTCACAGTTCCACATGGTTTGTGAGGCTTCACAATCATGGCGGATAGCAAAGGAGGAGTCAAGTTTTGTCTTACATGGCGGCAGGTAGAAGAGCGTGTATGGGGGAACTCCCCTTTATAAAACCGTCAGATCTCATGAGACTTATTTGCTATTACAAGAACAGCATGGGAAAGACCTACCCCCATGATTCAATGACCTCTCACCGGGTCCCTCCCATGACGTGGGAATTGTGGCAGCCACAATTCAAGATAAGATCTGGGCAGTGACACAGCAGAATCATATCACAGAATAACTCTTTCATATTGTAACTTCTATGATAGCCTTTCAAAAAATATTCTTATTTGTCTCAGATTACTTTTAAGAACCTGTCATCTTAGTCTTTTTTATGCAGACATATAGATACTTAACAAAAATCCGTGTAAACAACAAATGCTAGACAGTGGTAGCTAGAATCCACGAAGCCCTGAAGAATCTACCCAGCTAACATATGTAGCAATGTTTTCTTATAGGAATGTTTTGTTGGAAATCATCCATTATAAAGTTACATAGAGGAAACATGAATGAACATTTGAATGAACATATAACCAGAACAATAAAATTTAGTTATATTTTAGTAAAACAGATATATAATTCTATTATAGCTTTATTAAATGAGAATCATTAAAATAAGCATAAAAATATATATGTATAAATTGACTTCTTCTAATTTAAAAAATTTAAGTCTACAAATAACATAAGACTTTGTTCTTACAGAATTATAAAACATTGAGAAAAAGTAAAAATTTTCCCTTCCCATAACTCAATATATTATGCCAAATATCATATGTGAAGTTTGACTTTTATAAATAAATGTGTTTGGGTTAAACTTCATTTTTGAAATGAGTACTTTTTAAAGAGTCATTTGCTTTTCAAAGCTAGCAAGATGCCATGAAAGTTGGAATGTAAAAACTTTTGTTAATATTCTGTGAGTGAACTATGATTTTAATAATTATATTTACAGGTTGAAGTCATGCAATTTGTACAATTCATATAAATGTTGGGTGTAAAATAAAACACTTATTCCATTTCTGATTTTAGTATTTTCATGAGTTCTTTAAAATAATCCAAGGTTTTTAGACATTCCGTGGGTTGTTCACAACAATTTTTATTCCACTTTCAATCATTCACTTGAAGTACTACTATTTTGTTATTTAAAATAAGTTTTTGACTAAAAATAATTTCACTTAAAATAATTATTTTGAGATTTGGCTTAAAATAATACATATTTAACAGGTATTCCCTAAGTTATCAAGTGATAAATTACTTTATGTTTAATACATTTATGGATGAACATAACCCAAATTTGTGAAGGATTATTTTGTCATGATGATGTGTTTGTCCAAATATGAATTTGATACTATTTCTTCTCCTGAAGAGGAATGACATTTTAAATATTGGCAAAGACAAACATTTTCTTGTTCAAGAACATGTTTAATTCAAACACCTAATTACTTTGTATGAGTAACAGGAAATCTTCACATATGTGTGTGTGAACAAGTTGCATTTATCACTTGGTTAAGACAAGAGTTACTCCATATGAAAAAATTTAGGATTTGGAGATTTAGTTTTCTTTTCTGTAATCCTTCAACTGCAGAAGAACTTTTTGATTCAAAGATGACATTTTCTGGAAATCCCAGAGGAGTATTAAGCTGCCTTGGACTAAACTGAATCATCAGTGATCATATTAACTGTCAATGACCTATAGACGACATTTGTATCTAATTAATTAGATGTCTTCTTCTGAAAGAAACAGTGCATTGTGCATAATTAGAAGAGACATCAAGGTTGGAGTCATTGGCTCATTAATCTAATGAAGCTAGCCTATGGCATTTATATTACTCAGTGGTGATGTTATATGTTATTTTATTTGCAATTAACTGTGCTGTATATAAAATGTTAATTCTTGATAAAAAACAAATTAAGCACAGCATAATTTTCAGAGGAAATTTCAAACGCAGCTGTTTGACGTATGCCCTAGTCAGTTATTTCTGTTACTAGGGAATGAAAAACCTGGGGTATTATTTTTGACTCACCAGTTACTTGCAATCACACGCTAGCCATCCTTTCACAATATCTCATCTCTGTCACAGAGGTGAAAAAGTGCCACTTTCTCCACAGTGACAATGGTTCAAGGTATGGACAATGGATGTGATCCAGGCCTATGTGTGTCCTTTTGTAGGAACTTCCAAATGGTTTGGACGATGAAGTAGCTTCTTCCTGTGTGATCATAGAAATAGAATTATATAAGCCTGAATAAACAGACAGCCATGAATCCAGCTAGCCTGTGATAAGAAAGTCATCAAAGAATAAAAGAGATAAGAGGATAAAGTATCTGATTTCATTAAAATCATTGGCTATTTCTAAGACTGGAATAATTTTTAAATTAAGAAATATAATTTTCTTCTGCTGTTATAACTACTTAGAAGTAGATTTCCATTAATTGGAATTGAAATAGGTTGGTTATATAAGATATAATTGATTATCATATAAATTCAGGGTGAACAAAAAGTAGAAGAAACTCAGTTAAGATGAAAACAAATAGAAAATAGTACTGTATTTTACATTTTTCTTGATCTCATTGTATAAACATTTTATTATTACTATTCCCATTATATAGTAAAGAAGGTTCTTTCATATCTGAGAAATTATGTGATCTATGAAATGCACTAAAGACTGAATGAAAACCCAATTCCATCTGACTCCAAAGTTCATATGGCATCTATAATACTGTGAAGTACCCAAAGGTATAATTTATAAAAATTTGGGAGCTAGAGAAAATATATTTTTACCAAAGAAAAATCCATAGATTATTTGAAATCAGAAGCATTAACTTAATATTGTGTAATTTAGGGTTACACTTTGCACTTACACAAAAATTGCTATTTGGCTTTTTCAGTTTTACTTCAGTTGTAGATGATAAGCTCAAAGCTAGAACATTGTGTTTGATGGTGTTTATGAAACCCTAAAAGAAGAAATATGGAATATATTAATCTGTGCAGCAAAATCAAGATCAGCAGTTTGGACCCAGTTAGCATGAGGAAAAATCATTCTACATACTTCAAAAATTATACATCATTGAAATATTAAAATAATATCAGTATTATATATCTAGATTAAAAGGAAAGTGGACTGTCATACTTTATAAATATTTTTAACTTGGATGATTTTAATCAGAAATAATTAAATTAACTACTCTAAGCCTCAATTTCCTGTAAAAATGATAATATTATCTCCCTTAGAAGGTTATACAAAGATTCCATTTGGCAATATGTGAAAACCATTAAGCACAATTTCTGTTGCAGAATAAATTATTTATTAAATCTTATTTCCTATTATCACTTGTTATGTAGATACTCATATTCAATGAAACTGTATAATATTTGAAGATTCACACGAGATTTGTTTGTAAACAATCAGGGATTAATATAATTATCTATAATACCAAAATATAAATACATGAATACCATAAAATTAAAGAATTTTATTTGTTTGTTTTTGTTTTTGTTTTTGTTTTTCAGACAAGGTCTCACTCTGTCACCCAGGCTGGAGTGCAGTGGAGTGATCTCAGCTCACTGAAACTCCGTCTCCCGGGTTCAAGCAATTCTTACAGCTCAGCCTCCCATGTAGTTGGGATTCCATACATGCACCCCCATGCCCTGCTAATTTTTGTAGAGATGGGGTTTTCCCATGTTGGCCAGGCTGGTTTGGAACTCCTGAACTCAGGTGATCCGCCTCCCTCGGTTTCCCAAAGTGCTGAGATTACAGACATGAGCCACCACGCCTGGCCATCATTAAGAAATTTCAAATAAATTATTATTCTCAATAGAATTCGAAGGTCAGTATAGGTTTAAATTTCTTTTCAGCCTTTAGCATGTTAAAGTATTCCATAATCCTTCATAACGACTGCCAAAGCAAAAATTGCACTGGAAAAGTTAAGCAGGTAATGAAGACTTTATTCAAGGCTATTGCAGTAGTAGAAAGAAACCAGAATGAACTGAACTGCATTGAAACAAGGAGCAGGATAGATTTTAAGAGATGGGGTAGAGGGTTCTGTGTCCATCTGTTTGCTAACTGGCCCAACCCATAGGAAAAGTAAATTTGCTTATATCTCATGACAAGAGGAAGTTTTTCTACTTAGAGGAAGGTATTTACCTAAGTTAGGCCCCTACTCACTCAGAAAAACATAAGAGAGAGGGGTGCTATCTTCCTTGTTGATTACATTTCAAAGAGATGTTTCTCAGGTTTTGGAGAGACACATTCCTAAGTTGTAATACTTACAAGAGGCTTATACAAAGGTTTTACCTACATTTCAAAGAGTCAAAGAAACAATTTACAATGACAAATTTTCTAAAGTCAATGCCTTAAAAAAAGGGAGGGAAGAGACCTCTGTGATTGGACAATCTGGATGTTGTAAGGGCCAGGGTGAGAGGAAGGTCGGGGGCCCAGAGGCAGCAAGAAGCTTGCCTGCTTGCCTAAGGTTTAGTCAAGCTGAGAGAAATGCTAAATCTGTGTTGGACATTATCTCTTAGAATTAATTTTAAATTTATAGATTTGTTTATTTTAATAATCTGGTATCTTTCCTTGTGAATAAATAAAAAAGAAAACAGTCAATAAATACAACTTTAAAGTAGCATCAAACATGTCCAAGATTTGAATGCTAAAGCAATAAAAGAAAAAACCACCATTATCACATGCATAAAGTCTTCTATTTTGTATTTAATGTTTGTTATTCATGAATTTATCATATGCATTAAAATCTGGAGATTTTTTAGTTTGTTTAGCTTTATGCATTTGCCCAATAGTAAGAAACTTTTCATGTATTTTATTGCAATTATATTATATACATATAAAAGTATATGTATTAAAAAGTATTTCATATGGAATATGCCTGGCTGGACAGTTCAATTACTGAGGGACTGCACTAAAGAGGCCAGGGCCACATAGCCAATTTTACATTCTTATGCCTATGGTCTCCAGTTAAGAATCTATCATAAATCTCATCATTCCAGACATTTTCATGAAGTACTTGAGCAAGATGAGGGAGATGATGTAAATAAGTTACTACTAGACAAGCCTATAAAGTATTCAGTATTTGATTTATGGGCTTTCTTGCCTCTAATTGCATCATGTCCCTTTTCCTCCTTACTGTCATTCTTCTTCCCTGAATATGTGTGTGTGCATGTGTGCATGTGTGCATGTGTGTGTGAATTATAATTGTATAGCACGCCCACCAGTCTTTAATGGGAATGATTCTTATGAGAGCTCTCAAGAAAATATAGAAGAATCACTTGTGAAGGCTTTCTTTTGTCCCAAGTGATAGTTCCCTGTCCCTTCCATGTTCTAATGTTAATTTCAGAATGCTCCATTCCCTTCTGGAAATCCCTTCCATATGGGCACTGTTGAATGTTTCTCAAATTTGTCAGGGTGTTGAAAAGAAATCTGGAGAGTGCTATGGTAATTTGTTCGTTGATGATCCAGATGCTACTTGGAATAATTTTCTCTTTTTGCATCTCAGGACAGTCATGTGATATTTTCTTCAAAGACATAAAGTGCATAATACTGTATTTTTTCAGTAAATATTTTCTAATTATAAAAATTCACCTTAGAAAGTTTCTTAGAAATTATAAAAACATTGACGCCAAGTATAAATGTGGAGATTAAGCTCTACATACAGGAGGTAAAGTGAATTCGCATAAGCAGTCTAAAAGTCACTTAAGCCAACCATTAAGAAATCTATTAGTTTCAACAGTTGGTTTTTCAACTGACATTGAAGCAGATTTAATTTTTTTTAAAGTGATTAAAAATATTATTAGCAGCCAAGTAATACGAAAAATCTGAATTGTACATTAGAACATGAATTGCACACTACTTTGTGAAATGCTGAAACCATCACAGGGCTTTCAGAATTTGAATTTAATAAATGGCAAACCGTTTTCTGTTTTCCACCTCACATCAACTCACCTGCATAAACCAGCTTGTGCACCTATTTAAATATGTTTTCTTGTCCTCTCTATTTAGATATTTCACTCACTTAATATTTCTGTCTCCAAAAACATATAATCATAGTTGCCTAAATTAAACTGATCTATGCACACCTATAATAAATTTCACGTAAAGATACAGTGATTTCCATCTAATCTTAGCTATACTATCATATATATGATACCTATACATATGAATTTACTGAGATAAAATTAAAATATAATAAACACACAGATAATTTTTGATTAGTGAAAATAGTTATTCTTAATCACTATAGAATGCTGTATACTTATAAAGCATTACATCACGATATTGATACAATAGAGGGTTTATTAAATACCAAATTACTTATTCATATATAAAATAATTACATTGATGAAAAACAAAACAGAAAGTCCTTATAAGGTGCCAAGGTTTTTCTTATGCTTAACAAAAGAAATTTATCATATTAGTTACTTTGAGTCTAGTTTCCTCCATTTGAAAAAGGAATTGATGTGAATAACAATGAAGGAGTCACGTGAGCTGATGCGTTTCCCTGGAAAATATAATTGCCTTTTCAAATAGTCTTATTTGGAGAAAACGTTTCCTTCACAAAATTTTGTTCTTTGGCTCATATGAAAATTATGAGACAGAAATTAATGAGTTTAAACTTTCATGAAGCTGATTTTATAGCTGATTCATTTATTCATTTATTTTATACACAAATATTTATTGAGTCCCCACATCATACGTTAAGCAAGATGACAGGCTGGGCATTGTGGCTTACTCATGTAATCCTAGTATTTTGGGAGGCTGAGGCAGGAGGGTCCCTTGAGCTCAGGAGTTCGAGACCAGTCATGCAACATAAGGAGACCTTGTCTTAAAATAAATGAATAAATTAATTAAACAAAATAAAAATAAAAAGCAATATGATAGGTGCTGATGTACAGTACTGAAAAACATAGATATAGTATGACATTAAGTAATTTTGTACTTTATAAAATTCAGTTGCCTTTAGATATGTCTAAATTGATTAAGTATCAATGAATTAACAACATTTTCTGAGACATTAAAAAGAACAGTGAGGCTGCTTCTAATTTTTTTAAAAGATTAAGTTGATCGGGTAAAATTAATTTTGCAATAATGGAAAAGAGAAGTATAATGCTTGACTCTATATTTGTATTGTAATCAATAGCATACATGCTACTTTCATGACAACATTTAATGTCAACATTAAATAAAACTCAAATACTTGTGAAAATATGAATGAAATCTTAAAGTTAAAATCTGCAATCTCTTTAGTAGATCTGAATTATACATGTTTTAAAGATTTTGATCTATTAAGTTGAGTAGCTAAAATTTCAGCTCCACCAAGTAAATATATATACAATTTTATATAATTTATATATATATGTGTTCTTTTATATTCAATGAAATAAAGACATGAAAATCATATGCTTAAAACCTCATGAGCAAACTTTTGCCCTGAGGCTCTAATAAAGTAGATATGGCTTCTCTTCAAAACAAAGAAAATGCTTTCATTTCAGTATATAACAATCAAGGACTTCTCTTTTCAGCAGCAGTATATCAGTCAATGTAGATTAAAATGGCCATCCTTAATGAAAAAGTACAAATAAAAATTCTTGTAAGACCAGGTACATGTTAATTGTTTTCTCTTTACTGAGAGGAAGAATGCAGTTAAAATGGGCAAGCGTATTTTTAGTATGATTAAAGCTTTAAATCTCCCCCATTACCGCCACCTCTGGTTTTATTTTTGCCACAAATAGGTAAAGCTTGTTCTTGCCAGTCTCTTTAGTAACATTTCCTGGAGAGAGCCAACACCATCACCCACAGTAATTGCTACTGAACTATGACCCAGGCATGCTGCTCCGCTCTACACTGTTGCAATTTTACTGTTGTTTGCTAAGGACTAAGAATGCTTTGTGGAGTGTTTTGTTTTGTTTTGTTTGCACTGTGCTAGCATGAATTAAAACTTAAAAACAAATATCCCCTTTTTAACATTGAGAAATGGCAGGCTAACAGAATAGATTTGATCTTCCTGACAGGCAAAAGTGTTGCAAATCAGAATTGTATATGTATTTGTGTAAGTTATTCTGTGGATTTTTCAGATCCCTTTAAAATCGGAGGGAAAAAAGAAGCTAAACAAGACTCATGGAGACCTGACAACTCAGAGTAAAGCTGTGGGTTATTTCAGTGGTTACACTTCTAAGCTGTACGTATTGCACTTATTCTCCATTCTGAGTATTGGAAGGATGAATTAATCTTAACTTATAAACAATAAAAGCAAAATATGACAGAGCATGAATATAGTTAAAAGGTAATATTCAGTCTCAATACACATACCACAGCACGCTTAAGTTTTGGAATGTGAATATGTTCACGTTCATTCAGCACAGCAAATAACATATATTTCTAATTCAACAAATGTGAATATTTTCTATTAGAATCTCTGACTGTTAGGAAGTTCTGAGATACTAATATAATTATTAATCCTAATTCATAATTAGATTTTGGAAACATCTCTAGAGTTGACACTTTGCATCTTTTTCCTGTAAAGAGAGGTATACTATGTATCTCCCCAGTAGGTTTTAATTTAATGGATTGGTTTACATCCTGGCCATAATTTGCTGAGTCTGTCTTCTTCTGTGACCCCTCTACAGTCCCAGTATTAGTGTAATGATTGGCACATAGAAAGAGATCAATGAGTTTTTATTAAATTGAATCACATGCACTGACTTTGGTATGTAAAGCTGACCTTCAAGAAGCTGCTATCTTTAGTAAAAAGGACTTGCACTTAGCGTGCATTCATTATTCACATTATGTTGATATCATCTATTGCTATGAATACTTTTAAATGCACTACAACAATATATGGTATTTGTGCAATAAGTTGGTTTAATCAATTCTATGTTCTATTCTGTTCAGAGAGAGAGAGAGAGAGAGAAAGACAGCTTTAACTATAGACAGGGAGGCTCAGTCTTCCATATCAAACAGCAGTTTGGTCCAGTAACACATCAGACATGTCCAGAGAGTTACAAGTCACTTGATAGCATTTCTTGGAGAAGTTCATGTATTTTCTCCAAAAATAATGTTCACAGTGTTACAGACAAACATCTTAAATAGATGTCCTAGATTGAGATTTAAACTTCACTTCTGACAAATATTTCCCCCACAATATAAATGTCTAGAATACGTAACCACACACATATATACACCCTCACTCACACTTGCAAGTTATTATGTTTGAATGACTCAGACAGAAGTCCATCTTTTATAAATATAAAACTTCTGTTCTCTAACTACAATAAATATTTTGCTTCTCAATCCCACTGTCATTGCTATAGTTCTGAATTTCTACCTCCCTCACCCAGTGACTGCTATGACTGCTTGAGCAGCTGCCCTGCCTCTATATTTCTGGTATCATTTATATATAAACTGACCTGAACTCTACCTGTAAAATGGTCCTTCTAAAAATGTCAATTTGCTTATGTGAAGTTCTATTTCAATCCATTCTCTAATATCCTTCTCTATATAGAATTAAAGCTGAATTCTGAATATAACTAAAAATCTTCCTAATTTTGCAGCTCTTGTCTGTTTTTCTCACTTCACATTTACTACTTTCCTATTCTTGAGTCATAAAATTTCCTGCAATCCACTGCAGAACTTTTTATACCTGTCTGCAATAAAATTCACTTTCTCAAAATCCCACCTCTTCATTATGATCTCCTCTGAACCATCTTCTGAATGGTATCAGTGGTTATCATTCCATGAATATATGTCTTGCAGACTGCATGGATAATCTCACTTTTACACAAATACTTTACAGACCTCTGCTATAGCATTTCCATTTGAAATGAACAGCTATGATGCATTACTGTCTGTTTCCCTAGGTAGATAGTGTAGAGTGAATAAGTAGAGGTTTGAAATTGCGCCATATTCAGCTTCTTATCTCCAGAATCCACCACGGACTCTGACACAGGTTAAGTTAAAAGTTACATTAGTTTATTTAGTTGAAATTTCAAGCTACACAGCTGTTAACATTTCATTTAAATATATCATAAAATGATAAAATGTGGAATAATAACTATATAATAGGATATAGACTATGCACATGATAGTAATCTAGATTTGCAAATAGTACTTTTAATATTTTTACTTTGTAAGACAATTTCTTTTTCTCTAATTCCCCATCTATTTCTCATGTTGTTCTTTCTCACTTTGTCACAAGATTTTATGTTATTCTTCCTCTTTCTACTCCTCTTCCTCCAATTTCTTTCTCTCCTTCAAATAAAAGCATTTCTTTAAGTTCATTTCCTTGCTTTCTTCTCTTTCAGTATTCTTTCCACTTCTTATCAACACCTTGAACGTCAGATGGCACCTGTATTTACCAATTCACAAAACAATGTATTTAGCTTTACACTTCTCTAAAATTCTAAACTCTCAGGGATTAAAACCTAATAGGTTGGTGCAAAAGTAATTGTGGTTTTTGTGTACTGAGTCATTTCTAAACTCCTCAGCTAGTCATTTTCAGACTCTTCAATTTCTAGCCACAACCATCATTTCCAGTCTTATATTCCACTAATTGCATATATATAGACCATATTTCAGTCAAATTGATATACCCAATTTTACTTCAAAATACCAACCTTCTTTAATAGATCTGTGCAATTGTTTATGCTACTTCCCCTGCATAAAAACACTTTTTGTCTTATCTTTCTACAGATCTCTGCTTGTCACAGTTCTCTTGATCTCACTGGTAAAACAAAAGGGTGGAAATAGAAAACATAAAAATCCTTATTCATCTATGAAATTCTGTGGTTCTACAAAAAATCTGTCCATTTTTAGTAAATGCTACCAATGTCATCAGGCCTTTAATTCTTCCACTGCCTGGATGTGGGAGTAGATTCAAAAGTTTTTAAGAACCCAAGCTTTTAAGTTAGACCAGTAAATTTAGACACAGCTCTGCCTCACACCAGCTGTGTGACTTTGGGCCAACTTTAGCAGTTCTCGCTCTCAGTGATCTCATCTAGAAAAAAGAATAATAAAATGTACCCATTAGAACAGATGTGATACATTTACATGATCATGCAATTTAAGCCAAGTGATGTACTCCAAAAATTTTAGTCATTTTAACTTCTTGCCCTCTTAACATGCATAGCAATTTTAATTATTTCAGTGCACTATACCTTGCATTAAACTTAATGATATACCTAGTATTTTCCCCTTGTGTAGTAAATTATTTAAGAATATAATCCTGTCTATAAATGGTGAAAGTGCACATACCAATAGTAAATATCAAATAAATATTTAATAAATCAATTCTTGAAGATTTTAAAAATATCACCTGTTAGGTGAAGCATTGCTTTGCTGATCAGTTGAATCAAACATTCAATCACCTTGACTCAAATTTCAATACCAACTAACCACTTGTTTCATGATATTAGACTTGCTACCTTAGACACTCTGTGCCATGGAATCTTTAACTGTAATCAGGATATCTTTCTCTCAGGTTATTTAAGTGTATGAAGAAATAATTTTTATACATCTGATGGTTAATATTGAATGTTCAACTTTGATGGATTGAGGGATGCAAAGTATTGTTTCTGGTTGTTTCTGTGAGGGTGTTGCAAAAGGAGATTAACATTTGAGTCAGTGGACTGGGAGAGGCAGACCCACCCTCAATCTGGGTGGGCACCATGTAATCAACTGCCAGTTCTGCTAGAATAAAAGCAGGTAGAGGAATGAGGAAGGACTAGACTGAGTCTTCTGGCCTTCATCTTTCTCCCGTGCTGGATCCTTCCTGTCTGTGAACATCGGACTCCAAATTCTTCAGCTTTTGGACTCAGACTTACACTAGTGGTTTGCCAAGGGCTCTCAGACCTTTGACCACAGATTGAAGGCTGCACTGTTAGCTTCCCTACTTTTGAGGTTTTGGGACTCAGACTGGCTTCCTTGCTCCTCATCTTGCAGATGACTTATTGTGGGACTTTGCCTTCTGATTGTGAGGGTCAATACTCCTTAATAAACTACCCTTCATTTATATATCTATCCTATTAGTTCTGTCCCTCTAGAGAACCCTAACACAATACCTTTAATAATTTTATTAAAATTATAGTGTATTTTAAACATATCTGGAACCTAATAAGAAAACAATAAATATAATTTGCTCATAACATGTTTAATCATTTATTTATATCACAAAATATTGTCATCCATTACACCTACAACAAAACTGAACTTGGTAAATAATTTTTATCTTCCACTTTTTTGAGTCTTATTTTTCGCAGTGTATTATTTCCAAACCACGTGATACAGACTTCCTACACAGACACTTTGGGCACCAGGTGGTTGCCCAATTCCTCATTTTCTAGGCTCGCTCTATGGCATGAGATGAATTACCTTTAATTGATTACATATTTATAGAGCACACACTGCACTTGAGATCCTCCAAGTCTATATCAATACCATTTACCCACACTTCAAACTAATTAACTAAATCCAGTTTTAGTACTTTATAGGTGTGACACACTACACTAAGTGCTTTAATTAGAATATCTTAGCTCATTATCACAACATCACTCTGAGATACACTTTGTTTATTATTATTACACATAAATTAGTAATAAAGAAAACAGGTGAAGATAAATTGATTCTTTGCTCACTGTCACACAATGCAACCTGCAATTGGGCAATCCACAAATTGAGCCTAGGCGTTTGAACCCTGAAAATTCTGCTAATAACTACCTCCTTGTCATGAGTGAAAGCACTTATCAAGGAAGCCAAACGACTGTTTTTCCCTGTCTGTGATCAGAGAAGGGAAGAGTGCCAACCCGAGAAGGCAACATATGAGCTGAGTGTTTGTCTTTTGTATCTTAGAATTTCCCAGCATTCTAAAATATAAAAAGGACATGATTTAGCAAATAAATAAGATCTTCATGAGTACAATAGAACAGAGAAAAGTAAAAAAAAAAAATTAAAGAGGTTTAATAAATATTAATATTAAAACACAAAAGTTAAGAATGTTTCACTAATTAATGGCCCTTGTGTAATTGAAATCTCAGCCTGTATTTTTAATCAAGTTCCTGTTGCCATGCTCTTTGGAGGAATTTTAATAGGCAGAGCTCATTCTGCTTAGAGACTGGACAACGTGTAGAAAGATAAAGAGAACACTGTGATAGAGAGGATGATTCTAATCTGATTTCAGAATTTGACCTCTTTCTCCTTAGGTCCGAGACATTCTCATTTGAAATTCAAGATCCCTTTACTGTAAACATGTTTAATTTTATAAAAAGTCTTAATCATTAAAATTAGAACAACTTCTTTAATGAGACAAAAAAGTTTAAGGGTAAAAACTAGAGGGTTAAAAGGTCAATCTCACTTCAGACTGGCAGAAAAATTTAAAAAATAAAAATTCTATGTTGTACTGTCTTTGTCGTCAGTCAGCTCCTACAGTGTCTCAATGTCACACCCGCCATTTTAGAAACTTGCTTTCAAAGTGAAACAGTACTCAATATGAAATTGTTGAAAGCAGATTTGAAAGGATAAAACAGACATTTCTCTTTTTAATATGTCAACTTCATCTGTTTTCTTTTTCATCTGTTGCTATTAGAGACCATTGAGGAGGCAATTAGAGAAATTTGACTTAGACTTCAATTTTTCTTTTAAAGAAAATTTCCAATAATTGAGCTTATAGAATATGCCTTCAATGGTAGTTGGAAAATGATTTCTCTTTCCAGGTAGTCCTCTCAAAATTCAGATGGCTTCCCTTTTATGGTGAACTCTAATTAAATGAAGAAAGGCTAATAATAATTATAATGAAATAAAATGAGACTTCTTTCTCAATCATTAAAAAAATAAAAAAAACTGTGCCTTAACTTTCCTTTAAGAGCAACTTCTGTGAATTTAATTTTAAAGATATCATCCCAAAGATATCACCTTTCTCATATCGCCATTATTGTTTTCTTGTTTACATATGAAGAAACAAGAAAAAAAATAATTGGTGTGCCTCAGTTGTCAGGCAAAGGTTTTCATGTTTGAAATGGCAAATATACATGTTTTCATATTACATTCAATAGGAATGCAGGGTCTTAGGCAAGGTGGTCAAAGACAGGTGAAAGCTAAGTGTTCAGAGTTCAGCAGGAGCAAGGTTCAAGGGTACGGTATAAGAGTTTCATACTTTTGGCCAGGCGCGGTGGCTTATGCCTGCAATCCCAGTATTTTGGGAGGCTGAGGTGGGTGGATCACAAGGTCAGCGGTTCAAGACAAGCCTAGCCAATATGGTGAAACCCCGTCTCTACTAAAAATTAAAAAAAAAATAAAAATAAAAAAAAAAAAGGCCAGGCATGGTGGCGCATGCCTGTAATCCCAGCTACTCGGGAGGCTGAGGCAGGAGAATCGTTTGAACCCCGGAGGCGGAGGTTGCAGTGAGCCAAGATCACGCCATTGTACTCCAGCCTGGGCGACAGAGTGATACTTCTTCTCGGAAAAAAAAAAAAAAAAAAAAAAAAAAAAGAGAGAGTTTCATAGTTTCATTCCCCCTAAAATATTGTCTAGGTGTATAGTTCAGGAAAAGAAAAAATGGAAAAGCATTCAAAGTTTGCTTCTCTCTTACTCATTTGATCCTCTGGAAACATAGAAAACAATAGAAATTTGGGAGATAGGTGAGAAGCTTTATCCACTTTTGTTTTTTCTACCATAATCCCATAGTTTTAGTGTTATATGCTCCCATTTGAATTGGAACTCCATTTGAGCAGGAAAGAGGTTTGGATAACAGGCTGTCGGAGAGACTGAAGAGTCAGAGCTCCACAGAGAAGCTGCCTGCTTGTGACAGCTGGGCAAGCCGCTGTCCAGCTCCCACCTGCTCACCCTCAAGAGTTTATGTTTAGATAAAATGAGGCATTTCAAGTGGCTGTTTTGTGGAAATTATAAACAAAAACAAAAAAAAATTTAAAATGTTGTAAGCAGTTGGATGGAAATAACACTGAAACGGCTCAGGGAACTTGGCTTTAAAAATGAATATTTTGACACCAACAAACAAACCTATAATAAGAAAGATGCACTACTTAGAGAACCCAGAAACTGATTTTCCAGGTGTAAGCATTCTATGTTTCTAACCGCCTGCAGCTCTGGAATGCATGAGATCATTACTAGGGGCAGAAAAAGCCTGTGGGCCTTGTACCCTCTTTGTCAGGAAATTTTCTAACATTAAAGCCCTGCCATGCAGAAAAATGGTGGATTTACTATTCTGTTTGATTCCCCATGTGTACAGTTTTTGCTGTGCCCTCACTACAAGTTTTTTGCTTAGAAAGTCTCAACAAGAATCATCTAAAGTCTGTTTTGTGAGTTGAGTAAACGGTTCTGTTGCTTTCCTACTTGACAGATTTTCCTGACTTCAATTTTTTGATGAAGTGGTCTTTAGACTCCTAATCCCCCCAGGGCTTTTGTTCTGATCTCTCCATTACTAGCCATCTATTAACTTCCCAACCTCTTCAGCTCCTGGAGTATTTCTAATTTTCTTAGTCCTTAATCCTTCCCTAGAAATATATTCCTGCTTTGCAGAAATGTGAATTATGTCATTCATACTGAATCATCCCCTGGAGAGGATAAAATAGATTTACAAAAACATAGAGCCAGGTACAAAGGGAACTTCTCTCCTCCAATTCCTACATTATATCTTTGAGTCATTAACATTTCTAGATTGTGCCTTCCCTACTGTCCTGGGGTGGTACAGGGCTTCAAACAAGACTTTCTACCCTGGACATTCTGCTGCCATCAGCAATTCAGGGGCGGCAAGTACTAAACTGGTTTCTGATTCAAGCAGAATAAGATTCTAGAGAGAATTCAGCATATATTAAAGGCAGGCCTTTTTTATAAACTCACAGAAAGGAAGCCATAAACCAGAATTTATGAAGGAATATTATGGAAAAAATATACGAAAACCCTTTGTCTAGAGTATCTTATTCTACTTTCTATATCCTGATGTTGCTCAGTGTACTCATGACTCCATAGACTAAATGTCATAAATTTTTATTTAGTAAAGTTTGAGTTCTTGCTAAATGCTAGGTGCTAGGAATTGAATGATGTATCATGTGTTAGGTAAAGTTGAAAAAACATAGATTCTGATGAAAAGAAGCTTTGTGTCTCATAAGAACCTGCACTTTCTAGTTACTAATAATCTATTAGAATACATCATTCAGAGTTGGTCTCTTATGCCCCATGTTCTAAGTACATTTTTTTTTCCTTTTTCCTTTAAGATTTTCTTATCAGTGTCCCATTTTATTTTTTCTATAATAGTCTTAAGGATCTGATAAACTAATCTGATCCAAGGTGCTAATAAGTAATTGTACCAATGTTTGCCTCACCAAGTTAATTTAATTTTTTTAATTATGTAACTTAAAGAGGTTAAGTAACGTGTTGAAGTTACAGAGTCAGTAGAGAAAGCATTTTAAACTCCTTGCCCTTTTGTCATAAGACCTTATTTTGAAGTACTATTTATCCAACATTAGAGGTGGATAATCATTACTCAAGATAAGGAATTGGCTTCTAGCAATAAAACATGAGTATTTATGCCTGAAAAATATTTCCTCTCTGAGACTTTATACTGGTTAAATGCTCATATTGGAATTTTAGAGCTTTCTAGAAGAGTTCCCACCATTTACAAAATGGAAAAAAAATTCAAAGTAAACTTGATCCATTAATCATGGATGACCAAACTCTATGAACTGGGAAAATGTGTTTCAGATATTTCAGATGTATTAAATCTAATATGATCTAGATCTATTGTGTTTTTTTTTTTTCACGTTGGTGGGAAAACAAACGAACACACAAACAAAAATAATCAGCTGACAGATGTACCCTTGACTAGTTTTCAGAGAAAGGGATCAAGGGTTGAGTTTCAATTTTTTTTTTTAATGAAAATCCTACATACTTTAAAATCTGCAAACCTGTTTAATCAAACTAAATCTGTAGAACAGGAGGATGGTTTTTGATATTAAAGTTTTAACTTTTCTTGGAGGCTACCTAAAAATTTACATAGCTTGAAAATTTGGCACTAGGAAATGAAACTTGAAAAATATGATTCTGACAGGGTGCCAACATTTTATAGAGGCTAAAAGCAACCATTTTATTCAGAAGCTCAGCTTGGTGGTGAGCAACCTAGGACTTTGAAGACTAAATAGGAAGGCTCATCCTAGATTGACTTCTTTTCTTTTCTCCAGGATCCAAATGGGATACTTGAAATATCTACAAGTCGTTCATCTAAACAGCAGTGCATCATTACAAGAGCTAATTGCTCATTATTTTTGCAGCCTAGTTTAAAGGAAATACATGAAAGACTTCTCAGAGGGTTCATGTTTCAATTTTGAAGCCTGGGGTGAAAAGACTTAGACTGTGATCCATTGTGAGAGCTGACTAGCAAATAGAGCCTGTTGCAAACACCCACTGTGCCCCATGTTCTAAAAGAATACAAGCCCACTGTGTCAGCAGTTGTATCAGGCCCACATGAATGAACTTTCAGAATGACCATTTTATTATGTGTATCTAAAAATGAGTCAAACCCATATGCCTGGGGTGTGGGTCTTCAGAAACGAGGAGGCATCAAGGCCTGTGGCTTGATTAAGCATTTTACCTTATTTTAGAAGGGATGGTGTCTGTGAGATCAAACTAAGACAGGTCCCTGCTTGTTCTCTATGTATCTGACATGCCTTCATACAGAGGGGATACTAATAGGCTGCAGAGCTATTAATGAAATTCAATTTCAAACCATGTTTCATGGCCAACCGTGCTGGTAGGATGCAAGAACAACAAGCACAGCACTTTTAACAGTCCTTTCTGGATGAATTAAATAAGGATGATAGAAAAATCCCATGTATAACAAATAAAAAGACATTGAATAACGGAATCAGATCAGGTGGCAAGGTAGTTCATTGTCAACATCTTAGTCACAGAATATAAGCCTCTACAATGTTTGGGCATTCTGTGATTCATGAAATGATAAAAACAATGAGGTGAAATACAGTACACTTGTTTATTTTTAAATTCTTATAATTATCTTATAAAAATGAGGAAACTGACAATTTTTTAGTACCATAAAATGTCTCAGTGAAATTTCACTAAATACTTAGCTAAAATTTTACATCTTTGACTTACTGTTTTTCCTTCTTTTAATGGTCAGAAGCTTTCTCCATTTCAATTAAATGTGATAGGTCATATGCAAGTATATTATTATTGTACATGTAATATTTAGATTTTTAAATTTAAATTATAACATGGCAATCCTCTGTTTTTTTTTATTTGGTAAGATTCAATACTTGCTTTTACTCCTTCCGTTTTGACTACAAATTTATGTTTTTACTCAAATATTCTTATATTTACCCAATTAATATTTATCTATTTTTTATTTCTTTTGCACCCATATATTTTATATACTTACATGTATATTACATGTAATCACCCTTTAAATCCAATAGGATGATTGATTGGAGGATGCATTAACTGAAAAACATTTTCTTAATGTGGGACTTTTTCTTTTCAATCACAGTTGATATTTAATATGTACATAACTTTAATTTTTTGTAGCTTTCTTTTCTGTCTCTGTTACTTTGGTTAAAATTCAAGCAATAGAATTCGAGAACTTTCATATCAAAAACATATATTATTGTTTATTCCTTAACCTTCATTTCACAGGTAGATAATTAGGGTTCAGAGATACAGCCAAATACTGGCAGTAAAGGTCAACAGTATATTCCTAAAAAATAAGTACTGGGGATCTAATCTCCTTAGTTCTTATTTTTATAATCTAAGCTATAATATTAGCAATGAGCAAATAATAATCTTAAACTAAATTGTTTCTTCTGAGTTTAGTGCTCTAGTTTTTCAAACTGCTCATTGCTTCTCTGATGAACAACCCTTTAAAAAGAGGTGACATGGAGTTAAGATATAAAAAAGAAGTCAAAATTAGTGTGTACATCTCCAAGCTATCTGTCACTTCTCCTTTCTTAACCCAGACTGATTGATCGGTTGATTGATATAACTCAGCACTATGCATTCCTGATGCCTGTTTAAATCAATTCCTGTTTCCGATTACTAATTGGCCTGCTTCCTTTTCCTAATTGCACTTTGTGAGGACTACTCTAGGCAACAGCTTTGTGAGCTCATTAACAGCTTTGTTCAACCTCAGGGAGGTTAAGGCACTCACTCAAGATCACACACCTAGTTAATAGGGAGTCTAGCTTCAAACCCACATCTGACTGAATCTAATTCCACTTACAGCTTTGAAGACTCAGAAAACATAACTGCTCGAAAAACTGATGTAACTCTATGAGTGCCAGTACAAAAGCTTAGAACATAGAAATGCAGCAATGAATAAGTAGATATGTTGCTCTTGTTTTATTATTTTTTACTTTATTTTCCAAATAGGTTTAGGTTAAAGAAAAGAACATGGGATTTGGAGTCAAATAGGCAGGTATTTTGATTCTACCCTTGCTAACCCTGTGACCTTTGGTAAGTGTTTAAACTCTCATAGATTCAGTATTTTCTCAACTCTGATATATACATGGGTTCTTTGTACATAATATATTCTCCATAAATATTATATAAATGGCTTCATAAGAAAATGAATAATGTACCTAATTATAGCTACAGCTTCGCAAATTCAATGCATTTAACAACAATGATAATCAACTTACAGAAGCACAAATTAAAGTCATCCTCCTTCAGGGTTTCTAATATATTCTAGTTTATAGGTACATGTACTGTTTCTACTTCTCAGGGATTGAAACTTAAGTATTGAATTCTTAGTCTTTAATGCTATGACATTTGGGCAATGAACAGATTCTGATAATTGTACCTGTACCCCCACAATATCTTTCATATGTACCTACTCCTTGGTTTCCATTCTCATTCCATTTCTGCTGATGTATTGCAGTGATTCTTATAATCATTTACAAAAGTTTACTGACTGCTCACTATGCTCTTATTGAGAAAAATATTCCCTACCTCCACTTTTCTAATTTGTCTTGAGTTCATAAGTTTTGGAGGTTACATTTTTTGAAGTAAGGATTCTCTTTTGCCATTTGTTGTTATTGTTTTTGATAATATTTGTCAGAAACTGATTTCATTTGAATAACTCTTTACCGACATAGAACTTCTTTCCTTCCTTCCTTCCTCCCTCCCTCCCCCTTCTTTCCTTCCTTCTTTCCTTCCTTCTTTCCTTCCTTCCTTCCTTCCTTCCTTCCTTCCTCCCTCCTTCCTTCCTTCCTTCCTCCCTCCTTCCTTCCTTCCTTCCTTCCTCCCTCCTTCCTTCTTTCCTTCCTCCCTCCCTCCTTCCCTCCCTCCCTTCCTCCCTTCTTTCCTTCCTCCCTCCCTCCCTCGCTTCCTTCCTCCCTCCTTCCCTTCCTCCCTTCCTCCCTCCTCCCTCCCTCCTTTCCTTCCTTCCTTCCTTCCTTCCTTCCTTCCTTCCTTCCTTCCTTCCTTCCTTCTTTCCTTCTTCCCATCCTTCCTTCCTTTTTTTTCTCCAAGTCTCGCTTTGTCACCCAGGCAAAGTGGTGCAATCTCGGCTCATTGCAACCTCCACCTCCTGGGTTCAAGTGATTCTCCTGCCTCAGCCTTCCTAGTAGCTGGGACTACAGGTGCTCATCAACACATCTGGCTGATTTTTGTGTTTTTTTTTTTTTTAGTAGAGACAGGGTTTTGCCTGCGGTGAGATATTTGGCCAGGCTGATCTCAAACGCCTCACGTCAGGTGATATGCTCGCTTCAGCCTTCCAAAGTGCTGGGATTACAGGCATGAGCCACAGTGCCCAGCCTGACATAGGCCTTCTATGTCTCACAAATATTTCTGTTATTTATCTTATGGTTTAAAGATTATTCTAATCAAGATAGACATTCTGGAAATAGTTAAAATCATTAATTTTTCGTTAAAATTTTGTAACTTTTGAGTCATATTTGTCTTAACCTTTATATAATGTTTTGTTTTAGTCATGTGCATTTATTTGCTAAGTGTTTCTACTCACAGACAGTCTCTTCTTCTTCACCAACCCTTTATTGTGGTCTATTACAGCATGGTTGCTATAACCATGCTGGTTTTTATCACATATGTCTTCCTTATATCTTTATTTTATTAATTCATGATTATGAAGCCATGAATTTTCTTTGCAATTTCTTATTAGACCTGAACTATTTCTTTGTCCTTTCAAAGTCCCAGAGAACACTAGAAATACTGTGTTACTGTTGACTTTCCAGTACCTTCAGAAAATAAACAGCACACTGTTTCTTTTGCTGTTTTTAAGGTAGTTATTTATCAAAATCATCAGTAAACATGATTTTGACAAACTTACATTTATGCTTACTCACTACTTTATCATTTTTCCATCTTACCCCAATCTAAATGGTCAGACTCTAGAATAAACATTGTGCCCCCTTCATCATCTGGATCCTTATAAAATAATTTGACCCATGAAATCTTATGTCTTTTGCTCACAAACTTCATAAGTGGAAAATAAACTTAGGATTTTTTTTTTTTTTTTTTTTTTAAGAAGGAGTCTCGTTCTATTACCCAGGCTAGAGTGCAGTGGTGCGGTCTCGGCTCACTGCAACCTCCACCTCTCTGGTTCAAGTGATTCTCATGCCTCAGCCTCTTGAGTAGCTGGGATTACAAGCATGTGCCACCATGCCCAGTTAACTTTTGTATTTTTAGCAGAGAAGGTCTTTCACCACGTTGGTCAGGCTGTTCTCAAACTTCTGACCTCAAGTGATCCACCCACCTCGGCCTCCCAAAGTGATGGAATTATAAGCCTGAGTCACCGCACCTGGCGAGATTTATGCTCTTTTATGAAAGAGGGCCATAGATCCCTCTATTCGCTCCTGTGATCTGGGATACTTCCCTCTCAGGTCTTCAGTAGTGGTTAGTTTTGAGTATGAGCTGAGGAGAAGAGGAAGTTAAGGAAAGTATGTATCTAAGCCATACGTTATCTAATTTTCCACTATCTCTTACACTGAGATTTTAGGTACAATCATAAATTATCAAATGCTACCTTGCTTTTCTTTGTGACTAACCCTTTTGTTTTTTCTCTCCCCAGGAATATTTCTAAATAATTGAGGGTTGTGGGCTACAATTCTGTTATTCCTAATTTTTCCCCCATAATGTTACTTAACTACAGTAATTAATGACTGCTTTGTTTTGACCAGTGCAATGACCAGTATGATTCTGAATATATACATAGTTCCAGAATAGCATTAAGGGCTATTGAATCTTTAAACAATTCATCTTTTTTTTTTTTCTCTTCCATTGAAGAGGTTGCTAGACAAAGTTGTAAAATAGGTTCTGTGATAATCTCCTTGACAACACAATATGTTCAATGGATATCTATGAGCCTAGAGAAATATGTATCCTGGATTTGTAGTTCTCAAAAAAAATAAAAAACCATGTTGACTAAAACATTTAGTATACATATGCCCTGCTACTTTAATTCTTTTGTTAGTTCTCATACAGTTTGTAAAGTTTCTTGTATTGTATGTATATAATAAATTTTAATGAAAACCTGAAGCAATATTTGATTGCCCTAAATTTATCCCTCCAAGTGATCCAGGTTGTTCCTTGGATATTTATAATTCTGGAACTAGAATTTATAACACATGCATCAGTCTCAATCGTTTCTATTTTCTCCTGTGCATCTTCTGAGTGCAAGAATACCAGTATCTAAATATAATCCTCAGTGTTGCATTTCAGCCAAGTCCTTTTGCAGAAAAATATTAGCTTTCACATAAGCCTTTTTTAAAAATCTTGTTCTTCTTCACAGTGTGATGGTTCTCCCTGTCAGTGAATAGATCTTCATTTAGGAATTCACTATGTTATGATTTTTGTCCCTTAAATTTAGGCACAATTTATAATAACATTGAAGATGAGTTTATTCTTTAAAAGAATAATGGAACATAATACATTTATCCACATAAAATAACTCTACATGCGTCTGCCTTGTGGGTTTATGTTGTGTTATATTTTTTCAAGTGTTCCTATGTTCATGGGAAAATCTAGAGCTGCATGCCATGTTTTGACTCACAGAGCAAAAAGAATAGCAAATGCAAAACAGTAATTCCTAATTTTACATATAACAGTGTTCATCATTCACAAAGATTAAAAGGAGGGTTTTTCATAGGTACTAAACATCACACAAATACACATGTGAATACAGGTATTTTAGTTGTTAATTTTCGTCACTATCTTAGGTATCTGTCTTGTGTAAGACAGATAACATACTGTTCAGCCCTCACTCTTTCAGTGTGAGTGTTTTTAGGTTCACCTTCTTGGTTTTCATTTGAAGGTAGGCTAGGCCTTAGGCCATTTCAACTTTGCTCTCCCTGTTCTCCTTCTGGGACCCAGACTTAAGAAGCAGTGTCACTTTTGCAATGTGTTTTTCTCACGGTGGAAGTGAGCGTGCAAAAAGTTCAGTAGAAGCTTTTGATGTTTCTTAAAATATCAGACGGAAACACTTACACTGCCACTTTCCTTTCTTTCATATTCCATTGGTCTAAGAAGGCTAAACCCCAAGTGAAGCAATCAGTGATAAATACTCAGGTAATGCTAATGGAAGCCAAAACAATGCCATATGACAAAGGCATTGGATGTTCATTTGTTTTCCAAGAAAGGGGTAAAAAATAGGAAACCATAATATAATCTATAAAAGACAGATAAGGTAGAGAAGCTTGCCATAAATATTTAACCTGAACAAAATAAATGCCACTTAAATAGCACTCATTGTTATTTAAGGACGCTGCCTTTTCTTTTCTGTTGTTGGATTCTCCATTAGCAGTGAAGCATTCTTTTATAATAATAGTGGAGGTAAATAGATGAGGTTATTAAATGAAGGTTGTCATCTCTCCCACATTGTTACACCATTTCTGGATTCAGAATGTCACATTCCTGTCTCATATTACTCACCCTTAAGCAAAACATGTGTAGGATAATGCCTTTCTTGAATTAAGGCACTTGAATTTAGTCAAGGGCACCTTGACTAAATGACACAAACATGTTTAATTTTTCCCTTCATTTTGTGTTCTAGGGTATTTCATAACCAGTGTCAACTCATTATATTCTAGAAAGATTAAAATTAAGATTTCCTTTGGTTATATGCAGGAAGAACATTGGTAAAGGGGAATGTGTGCCTATTTTCAGACACATCTATATTAAGAAAAAACACTAAATTGATTCTCTTGAAATCGTTCAAACCTGTACAGTCCCTGGAAAGTTTTTGAACATTTTTAAAGGGTCCAGTCTGAAAACCAATTAAATATGTTATATTGAACAATTAATTGGAAAGTGAAAAATTATGATCCTCACAAGTAGATGCTTAAAAACAGTTAACACACGTCAACATTCATTTGTGATTTAAAGAGAATATAGGAAAAAGAAATAAAATATCGTTAACTTAAGAAATGACATAAATTGAAAATAAACAGTATATTTAGCGTTGAAGAGAACTGAAATTAAAATAGGAAGAAAATAGTCCTTTCCCCATGCATATTCAAACTTGAATTAGAGGCCCTAGGCTATGCAATAAAATCAAAGACAATGTAAAAATCACAAGAATTCATAAAAATGAATAAAAACATATTTAATTTTAATTGACTTGATTGACTACATAGAAAATCCTGGAACTCCCATATATAAGCAATTTAAATTAATAAGAATATTAATCATATCTGTTAGCCAAAAATATCATATAAAATAAATATTGCTCTTTGATTACAGACAATGATCACATTCAAAATGGATAACAAAATCAATAATAGCTAAGAATAAACCTAACAAAAGGCATACAAAGCTTCTTAAGAGATGGTTCTGAAATAATAATAACATATAAAACGCAGTCTTATTATTCATGGACTGGAATACACAATGAGATAATACAGTCTCCCATCTCCTAGATTAATCTCCCAAAGTGTTAAGACTTTTCTTCGCAGAAATATACTATAAAATTATGAAAATGAAGATAGTTCAATATTACTGAGGGGTAGAAACATCAGTCAATGCAACGGAAACTACATTTTAAATTAGACCAACTATATATAGAAAACCTGACAAAGGGCAGCAGAGGTATTGTAAGTCATTAAGGAAGAGTTAAACTGATCAATTAGGATACAAAAAATGTATGGTTTTACACAATAGCAACGTCATAAAGTAATTATAAGCAAACACACCCTGGAAGATGATACAACACATAAAACTAGCAAATATTAATATCCAAAATGTTTACAAATCAAACTCATTTAAACCATTAAATTTCGAATTATTTTTAAGATATGGAGTCTTTCTCTGTATCCCAGCTAGAGTGTAGTGGCAAGATCATAGCTCATTGCAGCCTCAAACTCCTGGGTCCAAGCCATCCTCCTGCCTCTGCCTCCTAAATAACTGAAACTACAGGAGTGAGTCACTACATTCAGCTTCAAAATTTTTGATTCACAGCCAAGGTTACCCTGGCAGTTCCCAAATAATAGCCAAGATAGTGACAAAATTCCTCTGGTACATCACTTAAAAAACAAAGAATGTAAAACCAAAATGACTAAAATCTACGTTTGCCGTAGAAAAAGGAAATAAGCATGTTTTACATTTTATTCTGTCTATGACTCATTGCAACCTCATTAAAACTCATTTATCACTTTTACATTTTATTCTGTCTATGGCAACATTATGATATGGCAATTCGTAAACATAAATATCTTACTATAGATTGTATTAAAGAAAATTTAAATCATTATCAAATAAGACACTGTGAAATTTAAAAATTCTAAGCATATGACATAGAAATAAAAACTTCTTAATTAAAAGACTTTTCCATTGTTTAATATTTTATAGCTGTTATGCAAACATATACTCTACAAAGAAACAGTTTCATATACTTTCACAATTTGGTTTTCTATATATCATTGTACTATTTCTCTCTTCCAAATACATATGAAGGAGTTGAAAATATGGCACAAACAAATTCTAAAAAATAATACTATAGAATTTTATCAGGCATCTTGCCTTCCAGTAGCACTCCCTCTTAGGATGTTTAAAATTGCCATTGGTCATCCCTGTAGTTCTGATTGTCTCAGAACTTCTCTGCCCTAAAGCAAATATCCAGAAGCCATTAGTTCATGGCCTTAGCCTTACTCAGCACCTGAACAAATAAGCACCAAGAAATTCTAAGTATTTAGATTTGTATCCTTGCTGACAGGTAAGGCTTGAAAATATTCTGCAACCTAGCCATGTAATCTGAGGTGCTAACATCAGGTTTACAGATGCCCCATTATGGCATAAGTTGCACTATCCCACCTGTACTCTGTTCTTTATTTTATTTTTGTTTTCATCTACAATATTAGGATTTTGTTTGCACTTTGAATTAATTTCCTATTGTGTCTGTAACCCACCCTGAGCCACAGTTCATTTTGTGAATTTCTATATCCATCATGGACAGTAAAATTTGCATTTGATTACTTGCCTTGAACATGAACTCTAATTTAACCTGAATGAACATTCTTGCCAAATCACTCTTTGGTGGGTATGCCTTCTGAGACTGCTGTTCTCATATAGCGGAAGG